>NW_021703768.1:142290536-142559542 GCF_005190385.1 Monodon monoceros | reverse complement strand
AAATAAATAAATAAATAAATAAATAAATAAATAAATAAATAAATAAAGTAGATGGTCTATATCTTGTTTTCTGACAGAATATGGCAAAGGGCCATCTTTAAGGGCTGAGAGAGATTAATGATATGATGGCAACCTTTGGAGAATGAAACAAAACTGGTCTGGTCTCCAAACAGTTCAATACAGGGAAGTGTGACTGTGTGTTTATGTGTGTGTGAGTACGTGTGTGTGCCTCTGTGACCTGCAACAAATACTGACTTAGAAAACACTGTTCCCAGGTAATTCTATTTTACTTTATATACATCACAACCACGGGAAATGAGAAAAATTAGCCCTATGAATTCAAAGAGGCTAAAATGCATACTGGAAAAAAAATCCAAAAGGGAGCTAGGCAGTTTATACCAACACATAGTCCTCCTCATGAAAGCTGTACCAAGTCAAGGACATGATCTAAAATTGAAGAAATTGGTAAGGAAAAGAAAAATTTTTAACCACTATATGACTGCCAAAAAAAGAATAAGAAAAAAACCTGTCAACACAAAAGATTCCTTTCTTCCTCTCTGAAATTCTAATCGAGTAATCCTGTCTGCCATCTAAAGCACCTTTCATCTGACTATCTCAGAGTCCTTTATTGTATTAAACAGTCACTGAATCCCTGAGGTGGCTAAAATTATTCTAGTCATTTTACGAATGCAGCTATTCTCTCAAACCTCTCATCCTGGGGAGTGATAAGTCTGGGAATAAAAATCAGGAATCGATGAATGACCAGAGTCCTTATTCCTTGAACCTGTTTTATAATTACTTAGGGGAAAATTCTGTGATTTGCTCTGGGAAAGTGCCCTGAGGAATTTAATGTGAGTTTTTGAATTGCTGTAAGTTATCTTGACGTATACCAATGTATTCTTCCTCCTATCCTTGTTTCCCCCTTTCCCCTCATCCTTTTAACTGGAAGGATTGAAGAGTATGTTGCAGTACGATAAAACAGAAATAGAAGTGATTAAAAATGTAGAGCAAAGGAGTTTAGTAGATATTTCCACATCTTTGCGTCTTAGAGAATATTTAAAAGACTACCGTTAGTTAGTCAGGTGACCTTGGACTAGGCATATGACCTATCCAAGCCTCAGTTTACACATCTGTAAAGAGAAGGTTAAACTAGATGAATTCTAAAGTCCCTGGCAGCTCTACTATTAATTGTGTGGTTCCACATTTAGAGCCAACACAGTTTCTGTATTTTGGCATGAATCATTATGAAAAGAAGATTTTAAAAAGTCTAAGATAAATATTTCAAAATATTTCCAAAAACTAAATGTGGTTGAGAAGCATTTATGAGGTCAAAATCATTCTTCTTCCTTCATATGCCACTGTTCGTAATGGGTCCTGAAGAGCCAATACCCCAATTCAGAGCCCACCGCCAGATAGAGGCTAGTCTACCAAAATAAGTGGACCCCTCAAGTCCAAGTCCCATTAGAATGACCCTGTACTTTACACTGTCATGTTACGAATGTATCAGAATGTATCAAGTGCAGTCATTGTGACTGCCCCTTTGAAGGCGAGATAAGTGGAGCCTCTGTACCCAGATTACCCAGGTAAGGAGGCCAGTCTGATGATTGAGGTGTCACTTATGGGGAAGGGGATAGAAATACGGCCCAAGGGTGTTAAGCTGTAAATTAACACACTGAAGTTGACAGAGAGATTAGTTCAGTCTTCGAGGGTGCAAGAAAGCCAAGGGACCATGGAAGCTCTGAAGCTTAGCTGTCATTATTTCTGCCTTGAAGAACACCCCCTCCCTTTTTTAAACCAGAGTCCCTGCCAACATCTCTCTGTAGGATACCTAAATCATGAGACTCTCAAATGTAGGCACCCATTCACAGTAAATCCTACCCGCTCCTTCCTAATTTAGACTTACATCTCAAAGAATATTTACCTTCTGTGCAACCTTCTGTCACTTCAATGTTCAGTTCAGTGGTTAGCAAAGATTTCGTGTTGGGCATCTAGGGGAGGTCTGAGCTATCAGGGCACCAGGTTCCATGTCTTGAATAAAGATTTCCTTTCAGGTCAGGGATTGAAATCTCAGCAGTATGAAGCTCACATTGTAAGGTTTCTGGGTAGATCATACCATTTATCAGGGATAATTCCAGAAGACAATGGCTCACTTAATGGAGGAATATTTTACAAGTCAGATACTAGCTTCTGATATTTAAAAAAAAAAAAAAAAATAGAGGACTTTCCATGTCTAGCTCTACAGCAAATGACATAAGTCACTCAGCCCCATGCATTCTCCATCAAGTGGCCTATACAGCATGATGATGAAGCCTAAAGATGCCGGAGTAAGAAGAAGAGAGTTCAGATCTCTGCTTCCCCACTTTCTGTCTGACGTATTTGGATAAGTTATTTAATTTCCCAGGGTCTCATCTGTAAAATGCTGATAACATTTCCTGACTCATGGGATTGTTCTGAACATTGAGCGAGCTGCTTCAGATGTGGTAAGTATACAGTAACTTTTTTTCTGATAATGTCATCATTTGCAAAATAATTATTACACTTGGAGATGCAACATACATGACAGAACCAAGTGTTTTTCCTTACCAATATTATAGTTATCATTGGTATGGATGACCTATCAAGTCTACAAGCATGGTCCTAATTTACTCATGGAGAGTATAAAAGAGAAGCTTGTACGGCAGCCTGGGTAGCAGATATAATCAAGATTATTATGCACAAATTAAGAATATGAAAATGCAGTCCTAATGCAAGGTACTATTTAAAGGTTTTTTTCTTTTAAAAGAGTCACAAAACTTTGGGTGCATCCATAAAAGTAGAAAACCATAAATATTACGTGAAAGCATGAATCAGATTTTAGTGTAAATGCTTTTTGCCTTTTTATTGTATTTGATATACAATGCATGATGGAGAAGTCATACATTTTTGAAGACGTAAAAATTAACTACGCCTGTTTTCTTCATCTCGGAAGAATAACAATTTGTTTTTGTTTTTCTTTTTGCTGTGTTGCATATGGGATCTTAGTTCCCCGACCAGGGATCAAACCCTCGCTCCCTGCACTGGAAGCATTGGAAGCGTGGAGTCTTAACCACTGGACCGCCAGGGAAGTCCAACAATTAAATTTTTAAATAAATATGTTTACCCAGCAAGATGGTGCTCCCATTGTGCACAGGTGTTTGATTGATATCATTTAAGAGAGGAGGATATTTGATTGATCTGTCCTCCTAAGACTATTTGGTACGCGGGCTTCTCACCACTGTGGCCTCTCCCGTTGCGGAGCACAGGCCCCGGACGCGCAGGCTCAGCGGCCATGGCTCACGGGCCCAGCCGCTCCGCGGCATGTGGGGTCTTCCCGGACCGGGGCACGAACCTGCGTCCCCTGCATCGGCAGGCGGACTCTCAACCACTGCGCCACCAGGGAAGCCCCATAAGACCATTTTTTAGTGGCTATTTTAAAAGACCATAAAAGATCAAATTGCTTGAATGAAATTATAAAGAAAATAAACAAGTAAAAATTCGTATTAAGCACATATTTGCTAAATAACGTGGTTAGCAGTGTCACATGTCACAAGCTTTAGGACAACCTAAGAACTAGGTATTATTATCTTCATTTAATGAGGACATTTACTAAACTCAGAGAGAGTATATAACCATACTGCCAAGTCTCAGTTCAAACCCAGGTTTCTCAGAACCCAAAATCCATGCTCTTAACATACATAGCATAAAAACAGTCACAACAAGCTCAATTATTGAAATTGATTAGCATCAACTGGAAAATATTTCCAATAACTTGGAAAGGGTCACTGAACAATGACTATATCATTGTTGTTGATGGTGGACTAGATATTTGGATGCTATTATATCAAAAACAAATCTTTGTAAAACATGCTTTCACGTGATACTTAGAGTTATTTGAACAAATATAATTCTATTCCCCAACTACACATATATTTCTTCATAGCACATTATACTGTCTGAAATTGTATTTTATGCTGCATATTTATTATTATTTAAAATTTTTATGTCCCCCTCTTGAATATCAGCCCCATGAGGTCAGGGCAGAAAACTGTTTCATTATTATTTCGTTATTTCTGATTCCCAAGTCTCCCAGTAGGCACTCAGTCCACATTTGTTGAATGAAAGAATGGACAATGAATGAATGAATAAATGAACGAATGAATACATTGATACAGCTCTATATAACCATACATATAGACAGGTGTACATGTTCTAAAACCCAAAGGCTTATTACATAAGAGATAGCATAAAAGTGTCCTGATAAGTTCCAGGGAAGATGATGTAAAACCATCACTTTACACAATTGAAACTACATATATCCTGCTGCAGCCATCAATATTTCCAAGCTATAACAGGATATTGTAAATGTGCCCCTGGCATTATTATGCTGAACAATACCACTGATTTCCATGCTATGTAATAGGATACTTTAAAATACACAGCTCAGGAAGATACCATCTTCTGTGGCTTCTCCATCGTAAGTATCACATTCTACGCTGACATTCCCACCTGCGCTCCATGTCCAGTACATCACTAAACAATGAAACATTTATTTATCTATTCACACAAGAGGGTCAAGTATATACAACCAGGCAGTGAATTAAAAGGTTTATTAAGCCCTTTGGAATCCATCCTTCCTCCCAGTACAGAGTTACTCCTTGATTCTAAATATTGTAACATATAGTCAACCAGAGGGTTGAAACCTAGGTAGGTATCGTGGGTTGAATTGTGTCCCCTGCTACCAAAAGAAACGTTAAAAGTCCTAATCCCCAGGACCTCACAATGTGACTGTGTTGGGAAATAGGATCACTGCAGATGTAATTATTTTAATTCAGATAAGGTCATACTGAATTAGGCTGGATCCTTAATCCAGTGTGACTGGTGTCCTCCAAGATGGTGTGATGACACAGGGAGAACCCCATGTGACAGAGACTGGAGGGGTGCAACTACAAGCCAACAAAAACTAATAATTGTTTGCCAATCACCAGGAACTAGGAAGAGGCAAGGAAAGGATTTTCCCCAACAGGCCTCAGAGGGGGCATGGTCTTACTAACACATTTATTTTGGAATTTCAGAATCTAGAACTGTCTGAAGGAAATTTCTGTTGTTTTACGCCACCCAAGTCTGGGTTATTTTTGTCAGGGCAGCCCGCAGAAACTAATACAACCAGCATTGTATTCTGCATAGAAGAGAAAAATCCTGAGGATCATGTTGGGAAATATTGGGAGAATAAGGCAGTTAGGTCTATTATATTATTACCTAGTGTGGTAGATTATTTGCAAAGATGGCCAAAACAATTATTACCATTTCTGTATCTGGGCCACTTTGCTGTGTGACTTTGCCATTCCTCTCAACAGGAAGTAGAATCTATTTTCCTTCCCCTTGAATTCGGGCTCACCATGTGATTTGCTTTAGCCAATAGATTTAACCAACTTAACCAATGGCCAGCTTTTGGGCCTAGGCCACAAGAGGCCTTTCAATGTCTGATTTCACCCTACTGGAAGGTGGTGCCACCATCTGAGGAAGCTCAGGCTAGCCTATTGGAGGATGAGACCATTTGGAATGGCAATGAGCTCCCCATTTACTACTCCCTAAACCAGCATGAGTGTGCACTGGAATCACCTGGAGGACTTATTAAAACAGATTGCTGGGTCCCACTCTTAGAGTTTTTGATTCGGTAGCTCTGGCATGGTGTCTGAGAACTTCCACTTCTAACAACTTCCCTAGTGATGGTGATGATACTGGTCCAATGACCACACTTTGGGAATAACTGCCCTAGACCAATCAGCCTCCACTGAAGCCCTGAGATGACTGCAGGCATGTGACGGACCCCAGGTGAGTCCAGCAGAAGAACTGTTCAGTTGACCCACAAGTCCCTGAGTTTCAGGGTGGTTTGGTACATAGCAAGAAGCAACTGTGACTTCATGTTATTCTGTCATCTTGTGGGAATGACTTCTAACTCATTACTGGCTTTATACAATCTTTTAAATGTCCACTGCAAAAGCCATTTGTGGTTGACAGGAAGAAACCAGAGAATATAATGGTGGGCAAAGGTAAAGTTCTTGTTCGGGGGAAAACAAAGGACAATACTATGAAAGATGGCTTTATGGATGTAGGAATAGGTAAAGACAATGCAAAACACATGCAGAACGAACAACTGGTTATTATTTTCTATTTGAAAATGACCCAGAGATATTTTTCTCAATCTTTAAGGTACTTAAGAATCACTCGAGAAGCTCACTAACATTCAGATTCCAGGGCAGGACCCCGCAGAGATTTAGATGGAGGCAGACCAGGAGAGGACCCAGTAATCTGTATTTTTTAAGAACTACCTCCATTCCTGGTGGTTCTTATTCAGATGGTTTAGGTATCCATAAAGACACCAAGGAAAGACCTGATGGTAAGCTCCTGGGGGCCAGACGATGTTTATAAATCTCAGTATGGTTCACACATACAAAGGCTCTTGAAAACTGTGTTTAACAACCTGCCTGGTTGGAAACACCCTCTCTTCAATAGGAAGAACTTTCTTTGTGACCAAGATCCTCTATTTGTAGTTATAATCACTTTCCTTTTTTCTTCTGTATCTGGCTTTTAAAATATGGTAGAAAAAACCCATAGTTTTTTAAAATGGTAGAGTTTAAGGGCTCCTGGCCCCCCTCATCCATTGGCATCAGATCCTTCTGTCTGCTGCTAGGTCATCCCACCCCACCTCCACCCACCTGCTGCCATGCTCTCTAAATACAACTTGCCTGCTGCCCAGAGCACTTCCAGACTGAGTGGGCTCATTAAGTGCACAGAGTGACCAGTGAGTAGAGTGGAGTTATTCTAGGACACCAGCTTTTCCTGTTCTCCCCCAACTACAGCAACCATCCAAGGCAGTTCCTGTTTCTAGTGCGCGGCATGTGATTATATGCTAACATGTCATTGTGATCCCATTTTTCAAATTATCGACTCAGGTGTCAGTCACCTAAAATCAATATTATTTCAAAATATTTTCCTAATGCATATTGTTTCAGAGAAAATGTATTAACATTGCTCACAACCCGCAGAGAGATAAAATGGAGCCATTATATCTTCAGCTTAAACCTCACTTCAAATGCTTTCTATAGTTTGTAGTCTTGTTTCCCAAGAATATATAAAGCAATTTGAATTATGGCCAAACTTCAATGTAGATAACTTTAATGGCTGTATACGTGTGTGTCTTGATTACAGTTCCTGCTGCTTTGAAACAGAGATTTTTCAGCTTAGAGAATAATTTTTTAAAGTTTTCAGTTTACCCCAATCCCTCCCCCAAAACACCCCACCCTCTAAAAAAACACTCCAATTTTCCTTATAAAAGATAGGCTCCCTGTGGCATTTAATGAGTTACCCATCATTAACTCTGCAGGATACAGTCAATAAATTTAATATGTGTGTACTTAAATGAAAGATCTGACAGCTATGAATTGTAAACAGGAATTTGGTATAAACAGAGATTTTTATGAATAAAAAAATAAGAACAACATCACTGGAACTTACATTAACAATAAATTTTTCCTGGCTACTTCCTTCCTTCAGGTTTTACTAGAAGAAGGAATTGATGCTTAAGGGCATTTGGGGACAAGATGGGGACAAAGTATCATAATATTAGAAGCAGAAATCTCCAGTGAGATCATTTTAGTTTAGTACCTATCCCTTTTTCCATCTTATTCATGAATTGGGTGAAGAATTAATACTGCTTCCAGTTCTGGACCATTCACCCTTCCATTTAGAAACCTTTTTAAGGAGGATGAGAAGGAGAACTAATAAAGAAACCTAACTTTATTTTGTTTCTAGGAAGGGTTGGGATCCAGGGGAGTAACTTTTACCGTTTATCTACCATCAGTCAAGTACCAAGTGAGGTACATTATTTAAGTAGTTCTATTTAGTTCTTAAAAGCCTCAGTTTTCATAGATCTATGAAGAGATGGATAATTCCTGTATTATCAACTGAAGCTAAGAAATTTTAAATCACCTACCCAAAGTCACACAGCTAACCAATTATAGAACTGATATCAGTCTACTTGACTCCCCAAGCTGCTCTACTATATCAAGATATTTAGCTTTTAATTCAGGAATGGGCAAAAATTTTTTTCTGTAAAGGGCCAGAGAGTAAATATTTTAGGCTCTGAGAGCCATATGGTCTCTGTTGCAACTACTCAACTCTGCTGTGATAGGCGAAAACAGCCGTAGACAGTACATAAATGAATAAGCATGGCTGGGTTCCAATAAAAAAAAAATTATGGACACTGAAATTTGAATTTCATTAAATTTTCATGTGTCATGAAATATCACTCTTGGTTCTTTTTATTCAACCATTTAAAAATGTAAAACACATTCTCAGTTTAAAGTCATACAAAAACACTGTGGCTGGCTGAATTTGGGCCTGGGGCCTTAGTTTGCAAACCCCTCCTTTAATTTCCTAAGCATCTGGAGGTCAGGGGCTACATTTTTTGGTTCTCTGGGTCTTCTGAGGGCCTCCCACAATGCCTAAAATAGAGCAAGCTCTTGCTAACATTTGGTGATTGGATTGAATATGTGGCTCTCAATGGTGTCATTTTTATCTTTCCAATTGCATATTCCTCGATCTCTTTTTACTAGAGCCTACATTTACTCCATTGCTGTAACTCAAATTTTTTTCAAAGAAAAATAAAAGTTGTATCATTTAAAGTTACTGTACCTTAACAAATGCACCTAAAATGGCACTGTTTTTGCATGCATGAAAGCTCAAAGCCTCAACAACTCCCAAGAGTGATTAATCTTCTAACACTAATTAGATATTTGCTAATTAGCGTCTGATGTGTGAAATGAAAAAACATTTTGAAGCTGAAATGAATAAGGTCTAGAAAGATAGGGCTGTGTTCCAGTTCCCCCTTTTTCATATTATCATATTTCATAAATATTAATAAGATCACATGATACCAGCTGCTCTATAAAATTATCTCTGTGAACGAAGGCTTTTGTTTGATATAATAGGGATGTGTCAATATTTTGCATATGGAAGAAAGCACTCAATGAAGGAAAGCATTTTTTTCCTCAATGTTAAAGAGATGTCATATTTCATGAATCACTTTTATGCTGGATCAACCAGTCCTACTTTTTAGCCTAGACTTCCTCCCATAAAGGAAGGTAGAAAACCTTTCTCCAAATTAACGCTTTTCTTTCTCTCTTACACCTTAATCTTATCTTGGTTTAAAAGAGAACTTACCAGAGTGGAAAGTATCCTAAACCTATGATTCTCTGTAATGAAATAATAGAAATCATTACAGAATGGTCAATTGCAATAAGAAATTTGGTAAAAGAGAGATATTTGAATTTCATTAATTGTATGCATGAGGACAGTCCTAAAAAAAAACCCCATATGCCATCTTGAGTTAAAAAAAAAAAAAAAACTATAAAGAATGAGATAGAGGTTTCAGTGCTTCAAGCTCACACACATAGGCTATAATATTCAAGTCGTAAATATTAATTCATGTTGTATTCATAAAATGTAACATTTTGATATGAAATATTTCTTAAGGGACAGCCCACATTAAACATATTTGTTTCTGAAAGAAAAGACCTATAATAATAAACTATTTCAGTTGGTGTGGGATTTTTTTGAAAAACCACTCACCTGTGAATGCTGGTCATATCACAAATTATATCTAATTACAGCATTGATACAGTAATTTGAAATGATAGCTAAGCACAAGTTGACAAAGGTGACATTGATACATAATGACGATGAGATTATCATTTTCTCAGGCTGACATTTTGTGATTATAATAATGCTGATCGAGATGATTAAAACCATAATGAAGGGAAAGCTTCAAGAACCAGAACAAAACACACCGAGATTAGAGAGAGGCTAACTATCGTTTTGTCTTCTGCTTCTTCAATACGCTTTGTCCTTCTGATGTAAAGTTAGGCACTTGTATTAGTCCCAGAGAACTGTGGAAACTGTGGTTGATAGATGGTGTTTTCTACCCACTCACAGAAGTGTCTGTTTTTCAAAGCTGGAGTGAGAGGATAAGGTCATCCGTGCCAATTTATCCGTTTACACTGGGGATTGTTTTCCAGTTGGCTCTGAGATTGGGTATCAGCTCCCAGATGCAAAACATCAATATACTATCTGCCCTGATATTCAGTTACCAGGACATCAGCTTAAAATTCAGGGTGATCCCAAGGCTCTGCACTGTTGCAAACAACAAGTGAATGGGAAAAGTCTGGCAGACATTACCCCTTCACTTATCATTACATGAGAATAAAACCAGACAGCTTTTAATTATCAACAACAGAGAAATAAGTCAAGGGGAATCATACCCAATCAAGACATCACCAGTCAATCTAGCGGGCAGACTGGCTAAACTTGGGAATGAATGACGCTCTGTACTTTGCTCAAATGACCCTATATTGAAATTGTAGCAAGTTCAAAGTATCTGATGATACTATAATTCCAGCTGAATTCTGAACCTCATTTCAAAAATAGAAAATAAATGTGTCTCAATTATTTAAAATCGCCTTCCCAACTATCCACATGTTCTCAAATTTGGTTTTCACTTCCCTATAGTATACAGTGCCTTAAAGGCTCATCATAGATCTATGGATATTCATCTGGAAGTAATTTGCAAAACATCTCCGCCACCAGCTAGGTAGGCTCAACTGTCCCATTTTCCTGAGGAGGCAACTGAGACATAGACTGACAGGTATGGACTATTAAGTACTGCCTCCTAATGGGGAACTTCCCATTATCCCAAAGTGTCCTACATTCTGCAACATTTGAAAAGTTTCTTTCCTCCCTTAAAGTATAAGCTGACTGCCTGTTTTATAGCTCAGATATCATGGCTTGGTTACCACCTATTTTTCTGCAAATCATAAGGGTACGTTACAGTGTGAATTGCATGACGATCAGTGCAACCTATTCCTTAGTAAAGTCTCTATCTCATTGTAATCTTCATCCTTATATGTTCCGTGCTAATGGTACCCACCTGGTTTGTATCAGCACCTTTCCCCAGGGATCGCCTATGACTTTAATCTTTGCCATGTGCTTAGGAAGAGGGAATCGTGGGAGCGAGGAAAGGCTTATAGATGTGCACAGTCAGCGTCAGAGGTAGAAAGCAGTGGCCTTTCCTCAAGGTCTGATTTTGTTTTGTTTGTTTTTCAAGAAAAAGAAATTATCATCATTCTGAGATAAATACACTCTTTCTGATGGATGAAGCTAGTGTTTCTCCACTTTTAATCACTCTATCCTTAGAATTTTTAATTTTTCCTTTCAAATCAACTGCTGACTATTGATACAATAATTTGAAATGATACCTAAGTGCATGTTGACAACGGTTACACTGGAACAGAATGATGATGAGATTATTGTCATTATGTGACTGGCACTGTAATACACACATTTTATACAGTACCTCCTTTGTTCCTGACGATGTGTTTCTTTGCAATTTATAGATGAAGAAATCCAGCTCAAAAAACTTTAAATCATTTCAATTCATTCCCTCAAAAATATTTACTGAGCACATACAGCATGGTGACCATTGTGTTCGGGCTGGACATCTGATTTTGAGACAAACAGACAACCTAGAGTCTACACTCTCACCACTATAGGGGCTGGCTGAGAGCTTAGGGCAATGACTGACGAGTTCTATCTATCTGCTGTCTGACTCCATGCTAAAATCATAGGTACCCCAAATTAACGAACTCACGGACATCCGTGTTCTTTGCATTCTTTATCATTAAACTGTAGCCCATGAACCAAATCTAGTCTGAAGACGGTTTTTGTATGGCCCATAAACTAAGAATGCTTTTTCCATTTTTACAGTGTTGTTTAAAAAAAAAGAAGAATATGTGACAGAGGCGTGATGGCTCACAGAGCCCTAAATATATACTATTTGGCCCTTTATAGAAAAAGTTTGCCAGTGGATGATTTTTATGAAGGAAAGTTAAATCTGCCTTCAAGGTCTTTTATGGGACTGCTGAATAACTTTGTACAGACAGTATGTGTTGCTGGTCTTGTGGTAGTGGTTATAATTCATTTGCAGCTATGTTCTAGTCATTGTGAGAAGCATTTTTTAGCAATATGAGCCTAGGTAGGCATTATTATTATCCCACTTTGCAGGTAAAGAGATTTAGGCTCAGGATGGGCAAGTATCAGAGCACATGGTCTGACAACTAGCCAGATTCAAACCTCACTCTGTCCAGCCGCATCACTCGTCTAGACGGCATCCATACGCCCGTAACAAAAAGGTGTCCCCTCCTGATGGATGCAGACTGTGCCAGAGCTAACTGCTTGGCAAGGGGATTAGGACCTAGATTTCTGCCCCACTTGCCCTCCTGCCAAGCTTCCTGCACAACCACAAGCAAGCTGAGTTTGTAAGTCTCTCTGATATCTTTTCATTCTCGAGCTTTAATTCTCACGCATTAACCTTCAGTGACATCCTCATGTTTGGTACCTTCTTGGTACTGTTTGTTCACTTAAGACTTTGGCTGTTCTCTAAGCAGATTTAGGTTTCCTCTAAGCATCATCGCCGTGGCCATCTCTGCTAGGCTTCTATTTGTTTCTCAGGCCCCAATTCCCCTAGCTCCTGAAATCCATGACAACGCTTGGAAGCTGCAGGCAGAAGAGGGTCAAAGAGTAACTCTGAGTTACTCTACCCACTGACTTGAGTCACAGAGAAGCTACTGTCAGATGAGTAGGGAATCCCCCCCGCCCAAAAGGTCAGTAGCTAATGTTGTGCCTTTGAGCTCCTCACTGGAACCTTCTGAAAAGGCACATCCAGAAGGGACTGGTACAAGCAGAAAAGGAGGTGGGCAAGTCATCTGAACTTTGATTTTTACAGTTCTACATCTTTGCTTGAAAAGAAAATGCGCAACTATTTCATCTCAGAGAAGTGGTGAATTCACTTAACCTAAAACAACCATGTTAACAAGATGCTTCTAACTGACCAAAAAGAAAATGAGGAAAGAAGGTATCACATTAAGGAGAAACTTTGTCCTTAAGACACATGGAAAAGGCTGGGCTCAAGGGACTCTTGTTCAGGTCCCCAGGTGTTCTGCAAAGGTAGATATGGCATCAGGAGTAAGGAAGGAGACGAGTGACAGGGCAGTGTAGAAACATGGTTTGAGAGATGGTGGGATGGTGGGTGGAAGGCAAAATCTCATCAGCTCTTACCAGTATTATTCCTAGACCATCCACAGCTATCCGCCTTATTCTCGGCCTCTCCTCCAACCTGCACACCCAATTAATCCTTCTAAAAATCATTCCATCGTGTCCCTCCATTGCTCAGATGCCCTTCAAATGTTTCTCACTGAAAATTATGTCCAACTGCCTTTCCCTGGCATCCAAACATAGGGCTGCAGGATAAAACACAGGACACCCAGTTCAATTTGAATTTCACATCAACAACAAGTAATTTTTTCAGCATAGTATGATCCAAGCAAAATCACTTGTATGTTTATTTGCTAAATCTGCAAATTCAAAGGTGTCTTCAATCTGGCCCCAACCTCCCTTTGTAGCTTTATCTTCTTGCATTCCACTAAAGTGCTTTCCTTGCTCTTTGTAATGCTCAAGACACATTCCTGTCTCCAAGGCTTCCTCAAGCCTGCACCCTCACCTGAATGCCTATTTTATTTTTCTCCAGTGAAGTACTACACCGCAGGCCCCCAAGAGTATTCTTAGCCCCTGAGAAATCAGATATATGAGATGTCTATGGACTCCTCACTTGACCCTTGGTAAACAGCTGCATTGTTCTTTGTCAACACTTTGATACTGCTGGTAGGTGGCACCTTTGGTTATTTAAGCCCTGAATTGCTATGCTAGTCTGACCAGTATGTCATGTTCCCAATGTATTCTTCATTACGGACAGACTCGTTGACTCAATTTGGCTTAAACCTCAAACCAGTTGCTCCTAGAGCCACTGAGAGGTTCAGTAGCTTGTCTAAGACCACAAGTCTGGCAAATAACATAGCAGGCTTTGAACCTACTGAAGAGGCTGTGTGACTCCTAAGCTATGCTGTCGATTTTTGTTGATTTTACCCATACGTGTATCGTGCATCTGATCTTGTTTTTTTTCCATCTCTATGCATTCCACTCCATGCCTTTTAACCAATATGCTGTACACAAGCAATGGCTACCTGGCCAATTTCTCTGCCTGCAGTATTTCCCCCCAAGCTTCTACCATAATTCATTGTACTCAAGCCTGTGAAAAATCTTCCTAAAACCACTACGAACATGGTACCTGCAAGTTCAGGAAACTTCATTCTTCCCAAGTGTATTGGCTTGTTTTTCCAGCTTGTCCATTTTCGGACCCCAATGTACTGTTTTGCTTTACTTGTACTAATCCCTTTCATGGATGTTTTTCACCCAAGCCGTATCTTCTCTGAATATATCCATTTTTTTTCTGCTTCCCTGTGCTGTCTCCTGGAATTCTCCACTTTCTCATCTCAAACAATCAGGATCTTTCAATTTTATACTCATATTCTGCCTCCTTCAGGAAGCTTTCCTTGATCATCCTAGTCAGAAGTTATAGAACTTTAAGTTTAGGAGGAAGACCTTAGAGTTCACCTCACATCACATTCTAGTTTGCACATTTACCCACTGGCTACATATTTATCTTCCCACTGAATAAATATCGTGTGAAAGTTGGGGACCATGGTCCCCATGTCATACCTTCATTGCATCATTTGGATTAGATTACTTACCATACTTTTTTGGGTACATATACACATGTATTTCAATTTCAATTAGTTTTTACTAAACTTCTCATATGTCTTACCTAAGTAATAAAACTTTAAATGTCTTACAGTGACAAAGAACACCTATCATGGTCCTAAGATCTTAGGCAAGTTACTCACTTTTAAAAATATTCAGTTTCCTCACCTGCAAATGGGGAAAATATTAGCTCCCATCCCATGTGACTATGAGATTGAATGAGACCACACGGACCACTCAGGGCAGCTTAAGAGCTGTGTTTGGAGAAAATTCTAAGTAAAGACATGCTGAATAAATAAATGATGTTGGGGAGAGGTACTCTATTTCCCAATATGCCTAGGAACTGTGACCTAACTCACAGCGTCAATGAAGATGTGAAAAGACAGCCTGCTGGGTAATAACGTTTCCTGAAGTTTGAGTACTTACAGAGGAGTACCTAAGTTCTAATGCTCATTCCAAGGTAACTTGTTGGGCCATTATTTATTATAATAAAGTAAAAACAATGGCTTTGAACCTTAGTTCATTTTCTTTCTTTCTTTGAACCTTAGTTTATTTCTTAATAGAAAGTTGTACTCTTTGAAAACAATATAAAGGAAGCCTATAATTCTTGCCTCGTGCTTTAAAATCACTAGTAGAAATGCATACAGGGTATTCTTGAGTATAAGACAGCTGTCATCCATAGCTCCCAGAGGCAGGAGGGGGAACCTACCATTAGAAACCCCTCGAAAAGAAAGGAAGCCGCTACTGCAGCTGCTTCTAAGGTTTAACCAGGTCTGTAAACATAATATTAGATGTCCTGCGCTACTCTGGTGTCATTTATTTGAAGGCAGTGAGTGAAACCGCTTTAGGCTCCCGTGCTCCTTGCCGTCATGGACTCTTGTATGGTTGCCTTGTTTTCTTCACTTCAGCTCAGTCGAGCCATGTACGCTCTTCAGCCTGCTCCACTCAGACGGAGGAGTTAATGCAGTTAGATTGCTCCTGGGCTTCTGGCAGGACTACTTCAAATGATATTACTTCCATTTGTGACATGCATCACCAGCAGTGCTCACATTTGAGGCCAACAGCAAACAGACAACTAAGTCCGCTTGCTGGAAGAAAAACTGCACTTCCCCCACTGAAGAGCCAGGCAACGACAAGGCTATAAATTTGTCAATTTCCTCAACAGCCTGGTGGTGCACGGGGTGCCACCTGCATGGGACTCTTGAGCAAGGAGACGCATTGCTCTGTGCTCACAGGATTTGGAGGAAACTCTGTTCACAGATCACAAGCCCATTTTTGACAACATGGATCGATGCAAGGAGAGCGAAAACTTAAATCAGGGATTTCTTCTGACAGCTGCCATTTGGGGAGAAAATCTACTTTGGGCCAAACAGAAGAGCCTCAAGAGCACCCACCACACAGAGTTCCTCGAGGATGAAAAGACATCGTGGAAGTAAGTTAAGGAGCTCAGAGCCTGACAGGAGAGTCGGAACTACATGAAGGGTACCGCTCACACATACAGATACTCACGTGCAAACGATTAGAAAGCCCTTCCCAGTTTAATTCCTTATTCTTTTATTTTTTTTTTATTTTTAATTATTCCGTGTTACAACTGAGTTTTAAAACAAGTTTCCAAATTATCTGTGTGAGCAACTGGTTTTTTTAAAGTCTCCAATCTGTCAGAGACAGAAAATATAATAAAAAAATAAATTATTAGAAAAATGGATATCCTGGTTATGTCAAGTTGTTCTAAAAGTTTCTAATATTCTCAGTTTATATATCTTCTTGCGGATTGGTAGCAGTGCGTTCTGCAGATCACACTTTGAGCGACACTACTTTGGGATACGTTCTATACAGTTTAGTACAAAGGACTAGTCTCACATAAATGGTTAAGGAGCATTAAAGATTTTTCTTTGTAATATATAAAGTATATATAAACTATATACTGGTTATAATATCATACCCCCAATTCTTTCAATTTTGGAAGAGCAGCCATTCCTTTCTTGTCTAGTCTACTCATCACTTCAAACATGCTGGTATAGGGTCTCCAGAGGACCCATGAATGCTGGGCTCTGGGAATGCTGTAACCCCTGTCACTTGTGTTTTCTCTCATCACAGTAGACATTTGAGAATTTAAAAAGGCTAAGAGAATATATTACAGAATTTGGAAATGTTAACTTTAAATCAGTGATTTATTTGTGATTTTATAAGCTAACCCAGACAGCCACTTACTTCTGTAGTAACCGACAGAACCCAATCAATAATTTATATTGTTTTACATGTAAGTTCACTCTTTTCAAGGCTTTAGAGGAGCTTCCTATTAAAACTACCCTTCATACCAACTCTCCCTCTGTGTTTACTCCATGTATTCAGACGCTCTGGGTTGAAGATATATGGTGGGTACTCATGAAAGACATGAAGTTTCTCCTAAGTGCAAAGGTGAACACGTTAAGATGTAATGATAAATTATGTTAATCCCAAACTCCTAATCATATACACACTACTATATATAAAATAGATAACCAACAAGGACCTACTGTATAGCACAGGGAATTCTACTCAATATTTTATAATAACCTATAAGGGAAAAGAATCTGAAAAATAGATATATGTATATGTGTAACTGAATCACTTTGCTGCACACCTGAAACTAACACAACATTGTAAATCAAATATACTTCAATAAAAAAATAAAATTAAAAAAAAAGAATTCAATTATCACGATATAAAGTAAAGAAAAAAAAGATGTAATGAAGAAGAGATGATCCCAAACCAAGAAACGGGGGAGTGGAATCTAGTTATAGCAACATTAATTAAAATCACAGGACTACAGTTTGTTCAAGGGCTTAAAGAAACTCCTGAGATCATGCCTCAATTTCCTTATTTGTAAATGTGAAAACTAGAACAGGGATTTCAGGACCAAGAATCTGGCTCAGAAGGCAAGGGGACAGTGATTAAACAGAAATTACTGCTGACCGACTTGCTTTTTCTCCACCTGAGTCTAGCATAAAATTGAAAAAAAAAAGTATACTTGGTTTATTCACTCAGTTACCCGCATCTAGCGTATGTAATCCTACATGAAAAAGAGATAAGAGTTCTTTGGATAAAATGAGGCAAGTCAAGCCAAGGTTTTCTTACTGATGATGGTCTTTACCATTTTTAGAAACAGATTTAAAGCAGACTCTTAGAGAAATCTTTCTCCTATTTTTAATTTCTATTTCAATAGTAGAAAGTAACAATACTTACTCAAGTAAACTAAAATTAAAAGAAAACCATATGGGGCTTCCCTGGTGGCGCAGTGGTTGAGAGTCCACCTGCCGATGCGGGGGACAAGGGTTCGTGCCCCGGTCCGGGAAGATCCCACATGCCGCGGAGCGGCTGGGCCCGTGAGCCATGGCCGCTGAGCCTGCGCGTCCGGAGCCTGTGCTCCGCAACGGGAGAGGCCACAACAGTGAGAGGCCCGCGTACAGCAAAAAAAAAAAAAAAAAAAAAAAAAAAAGAAAACCATATGGGAATGCATAGTACAGAATTTCAAGAAGCCTGAAGACAGCTGTTAGTGGCAAAGGACAACCAATACTGGGCTAAGAGGCTTCTACAAACACACAAAAGGAGAGACAAGGGTGTGAATAGCTTACCGCAATTCACTGCAATGAGCTCATCAGAGATTATTTAAATACATCAGAGATTACTTTAATTAAGTAATATCAGCCACTGATTGAGCAGCTACAGATGCTGGGCACTTGAAACACCATACATTGTATGATGGATTCAAAGAACAAAATTTAGATAAGTTAATTTTCTCCATTTATACAGCTACGGGTTTGAATCCTGGGTCACATAGTATGTGCCAGGTATTACTGTAAGACTTTTGCACGCATAATTTTATTTAATCCTCTCAACAGACTGCTAAGGTAGCTATATTATTATAGCGTGACTGTAAAGATAAAATTATCGAGACTCAGATTAAGAAATTTAGCTAAGTTAACACAATAAGTAAGGTTCAGAAATGGGATTCTGTACAGAGAGCCCATGCTTTATTCTTGACACCATTCTTTTTCTCCAGTACCCTCTTCCACCTGGCAGCAAGGGGCAGGACATTCAACCAAACACCACGCATGCTTAGCCCAGGAAATCTTTCAGTCCATTTTGACTTCCAGATGAGCCAGGGACAAGAAAGCCAATGACCTTTCTTATCTAAGATGAATATCTTTCCAGTTATTGCACACCACTGTCACATTACATCATTCAAGATTGCTTCCTAATTTGCAGTCCTCCGAATTGTCAGACTTTCACTGGACACTTTAATTATTGAAGTTTATCTAAATAGAAAAGAGGCAATATGAAATTTGTCAGAAGATTGATTTTATATAGCTATGAAAGCAAATGCTGAATACCTTGTACGGGCTTATTAAAAAGTATTTAAGGGACTTGAACTCAAACTATTTTTCATTCCCCCCCCCCCCCCAGAAAAGATGGAATTTCTCTGGAGTTTTCAGAAAAGCTATAAGGTGTCATGATGCAGCCATTCTGATAGGGCAGAAGCATCCTCTTTACACACCGAAGATAAACTCTGTTTTTTTCTCATCAGAGCGAGAACCCCCTAACGCTATGTCATCTGATTAAATTTTCATTCAGTAAGCATTTATTGAGCGCCTAGTGTGTGCTATGGTTGAAGTATTTGTTGTAAAAGGATTCATGGTCTCTGCCCTCTCAGAATTCTGAATCTATAATTCATAAGGCACACATAATTTATTCAATAAAAATAACTATAAAGAAGTTTGCAGAAAATATTATGGGATCACAGGTGAATAAGCAACTATTTCTACCCTTGGGGTCAGGGAATGCTCTAAGAGAAAAGGGGCCATTTTCTCCTGTCTTTGAGGTATTAGCATCAGTTTACTGAGCAGGACAAGGGGTAGAACAATCCAGACAGAGGGAATGGCAAAGATGTAGAGAGGCCAGAAAATGCAAATCATGGGAAGAAAATGGTGGATTTGAAAAGAGGCCATATACCTACATGATAAAGGAAAATAATTCATAACATGAAATTCCAATCATCCAAATATTTGATATCATGTGCATATAATTTATGAAGCTCTGCTGAACTATTTTTGGAAGGGGCACTGTTTTTTGTTGACTCTTTAGACCTACTGAACATGACCCTTTGGGTTTGTCTGTGCATGAGGGCCTATGTAATATTTCAGATACATCCTTTTTATATCAAAAAGTTAAATTCAAGAATTATTTTTCCTATGTGGAAATGCACAGTTCCAGCGGTCCTTCTTTGTAAATAACAATTCTCTTTTCCCATCTGAGACGTGGAGGATGGGGGTGTATGAGAAGGGAGTGTGCTGAGTGGGGACCCTCAAATCAAAAATCTTTTATTTCCAGAGAGTTCATTCTTAATGCCAGGAAACAGGGGATTGATTGTACTTGAATCCATGTGGACCCCATACTTTTCTGGGGTATAGTGTGTCATATAAGGTTACAACATATGCCCTCAGAAATATTTGCATAAACATTTCAGCAAGATTCCATGATCTTCTCTACTTGATTGTAGACTATGAACATTTCAGGAGCAGATTTCCAGAGACACTGACTGACGTTTGTTCTAGAAAACAAAGACTCTAAATGTATGCTAATAGAGAAGGCATTATCCATGGTAGAGGGCACAGACCAAACAATTAGCCACTGAATAGGAATAAGAAAGAAAGAATCTAACTTCCTAGGCATAGAGATATAGAGAAACTTATGGGTTTGTTTTTTTAAATTTTGTTGGTGTTTATAAGATAAACTTTTTTTTTTAAAAAAGAGCTAAGAAACAATGTTGACTAGGAAGTAATCACGAAGCGCCAACAAGCCAAAAGAAGAAAAACGTAATTCAACAGTTGTTATTGTTGTTTTCTGATTATATAAGCAGTAATATAGGCTTGTTACGGAACATTTAAAAAATACAGAACCATGCATTGCCACTACCCCACTGTTAGCAATCTGTTGCAGAATATTCCATTCTTCTTTTCTAGGTGTGTGTGTGTATGTTACTTCTTACACAGATAGGGAGCATACATAGATAGTTTTGGACACTGGTAGCTGACTACATGCATTCACACCTTGGATATTTTTTTCAGAGATTACTCCCTGTTATCCAGTTATGTTCCAAACATGCCTATTCCTTAACTATCTATTTAGGCATTTAAAAAATTCTGGATGCCTGCAATAGAAGTATCTTTTTGTTGTTCATAAAGGCACAAGAAGATGCTATGCAACTATTAGATAGTGTTCATGTATTCTTCTTGTTTTCAAGGCCATGGATACATTCCTTCCTACTGCAGCTCTTTCTTCCTTGATTAGGTGGGTTGGCCAATTTCAGTTAAATCAATAGTAATGAATATGAAGAAAGACATTCATTCCCCAACTCCATGCCCTGATAATTGGGAGATAATAGACATCCCTCAAATATATAATAATAATACCACTAGTAAAATAATACAAACTATATTCTTCTAACAGTGTCCACCAAATCACATAACTACTGAAAACGGTCGCTAGGGACTTAGGCAGGTTTCACTATTCGCTTCTCTATTTTCCTCTTACACTTCCCCAAAAGGACTATAACCTGCTAGAAATTTCAAGTTCAAGGTGATTTCTACAGTAGAATTCATGACCTGAGAATACAGAAGGATCTCAGTCTAAATAGAGATACCCATCGAGAAACTGCCATAGGTGCACACAGAAATGGCAGAAGGGTTTCAATTGGTCCTTTCGGTCCTAGGTCGATGGGACTTCTGTGATATCCAGGGTGTAGTTTACACAGAGGAGTCGACCCTATGGAAATTTCCATGTTCTTGAAATCTTATTTCATTTGGTCTTTTGTTAAGGAACTGCCAGCACACTCATGCATTCTTTCTGATAGCAGATCCCAGTAGAGCTGAGCCATATGTTTGTTACTCCTTGGTTCTTGGAATAGTGTGCTTAGGTTGACACTATGGAGGCTCAAGACCTATAAATAACTGATCCAGGAAACACCCTTATATAAGGAGCATCAGACCTAAAAAAAAAGGCTGACATTTGGATATTGGTCAAAATATTACTCCTTGACATTAAAGTATGTCATCACAGTGTCATAATACTGTGACACATTATAGTGTCACATCAGACCCACCACCACACAGTACGAGTCTAAGGAATCCAGTTGTACAGATTTGCACGTTCAAAATTCCTTCCTGATATTCTAAAGGGTGGTGAGCAGCTTGAAGAGAGGGCAGTGTGTAATTTATGTACTTGATTTGGAAACTGGCCAGTGCAGATTGGGAAGATTGACACAGAAACTGCTCATCAAGCTGATTAACAAACACAAACAAGGGATGATTCTTGTTAACAGCACCAGGTTGGGAAATACCAAAATATTGTGTTTCCCATAAGATACTTACAAGACTTGCTGTGGGCACCACTTCAAATGTATTCTCGTTTATGCTGCTGGCTTCTTCCAGGTGGGGTGAGGATTTAATTCGTAACAGAGAGGCCTGACATTTCTTTTTACCCCATTATACGGGAGGGTATGAAAATTTTTATATTGTAAGAGGGTGGTTCTTGACTCTGGTTGCATATTAGATTCCCTTGGCATTATGGGCTGAATGTTCATGTCCCCCCAACGCTCATATGTTGAAACCCTAGTCGTAATATGATGATACTTGGAGGTGGGGAATTTGGGAGGTAATTAAATCATGTGAGTGGAGCCCTTATGAGTGGGATTAGTGCTCTTATAAGACAAAGCCAGAGAGGTAGCGCACTCTTTTTCCTCATGAGAGGATACAAGAGGACAGCAGTCTGCAACCAGCTAGAAGGTTCTCACCAGAACCTGACCATGCTTGGCACCCTGACCTCAGAATTCCAGTCTCCAGAACTGTGAGAAATAAATTTCTGTTGTTTATGGTATTTTGTTACAGCAGCCTGAACTAAGACACTCAGGGAGCTGTTACAAAAATGCCAATCAATAGACTGGGTTCCTACCACCACTGATCTTGATTTAATTGGTTTGCCGGTGGGGAGGGAGCTATGCATTGGTATTTTTTGAACGCTTTCCAGATTACTGCAATGTGCAGGCAGTCTCACAGGGTATTCAAAGGATGATTTTCAGATAGGTAGCATCAGGCTCACCTGGGACATTGTTAAAAATGCAGAATTAGGTCCCATTCAGGTCTACCGAATCAGAATCTGCATTTTAACATGATCCTCAGGAGAACAGAACACATATCATATTTTAAGAAGCACTGCCATAGGGAAGGAGACAGAATAATAAAGTGAAGATATTTACCAACATTTGATAATAATAAAGATAATTACATAGCTAATGCTTATTAGGTGTTCATTATGTGCCAGGCATTCCTCTAAATACTTCACATGCATTGACCCCTTTAATGCTCAAAACAACCTAGGAAGAGAGATATTGCTATTTTCTTTTTTTCCTTCCAGTTTTGTTGAAATACATTTGACATATAACATTGTATAAGTTTAAGGCACGTAACATAATGATTTGATATGTATATACTGTGAAATAATTAGTGCAGTAAGTTTAATTAACATCCATCACCTCACAAGTTACGATTTTTCTTTTTCTTATAATGAGAACTTTAAGATCTACTCTCTATATCTCTATTTTCTAAGTAAAAAAACCAAGGTTAATGAACTTGGGCAAGGACTCACAGCTACTGAGAGCAGACTAGGCACCTACAAGAACTTTCTCCTTTGTATTAAAGAAATACGTGGTTGGACAGCCGATGATGAAGAAAATTGAAGGACTTGATATTCTGACATGTTGGCCTAATTCAGTAGTGCTGACTCAATAGGGATGAGGGGCTATATGAAATGCAAACGGCTTTTCTGTTGTTATCTACAAAGAATCATAGTCAAGATAGCCAAGATAAATACACAGTAAATGTGAGATATTAGGCAAGTCTAGGGGCACTATTATCTCCAATGTACTCAAGGATCAGACCACATTTAAAATTTTGAATTTGAGTCTTAAATTCATTCCTGGGTCATAAAGCCCAGTTGATCTCAATGAAGTCTACAGAGTCATAGAAAATATCTCCAAAAAGGAAATATGAAGTGAATTCTGTCTTTTCTTAAGAAAAATTATGAGGACTACAATTTGGGAATAATTTTCTCAAAGTGGCAAGGTCTCCCCTGGTCAATCTAAAATAAATATTATTCTATTAGGTGCTAAATAAATATTTGTTGAGTTAATGAATATGTATACAAAGTACTCTTTCAAAGAAAATTTTATTGTGGCAGCCCTTGCAGTGAATGTGGCCCATACATGGGTTTTATTTGGCACATGTAGTGTTGTTTTTCAAATGATCCATCATCAAATATCAGGGGATTTCACTCACAAACACAGAGACACAAACCCAGGTTTCTAGTTTTTCTTTTAAAATTGGAAATTCTGGCAACACTGAGCCTGTGCTCCTATGTGCAACAATCATCCAGCACTGCATGGGTGCTCTCACAGCAGTGAGATGCATGTTCACTAGTGACCCGTTGTCCCACCTAGAGTGTGCCAAATCGTGGCCCCCAGAAATATAAGACAGTGTCCTAATTCCCGGAACCTGCAAATATTACCTTATACAGAAAAAGACTGAATATTGCCTTATATGGCAAAAGATGTGATAAATGGTGATCTTGAGGGGAGGAATTTATCCTGGATTATCTGGCTGGGCCCTCAATGACCTCACATGTATTCTTATAGGAGAGACGCAGAGAGAGACAGACACACAGAGAAAGCGATGTGAAAAGGGAGCAGAGGGTGATGTGACTGCAAGCCAAGGGATGCTGACAACCTCCAAGGGATGCTGACAGCCTCTAGCTGTCAGTAACAGATACTATAAATTAACACCTCTAGCTGAAAGAGGCCAGGAACAGATCCTCCCACAGAGCCTCCAGAGAGAGTGCAGCCCTGTAGACACCTTGTTTTGGACTCTTGGCTAACTGTGAGTGAATAAATTTCTGTTGTTTTAAGCCACCCAGTTTGTGGCATTTTGTTATGGCAGCCCTAGGAACCTAGTATAACTACCACTTGCACATAGATGCCCTTGCATCTACACGGGATATTTTTATTAGGACAGAGGCTTTCTGCTGGGGGGTGGGGGGTGGGGGGGGAGGGTAAAATGGACAAAGGAGACCATAGAAGTAACAGCTCCTGTCTCCCAGGGCAAGGTACTGTACAAATCCAGGTGTTATCCCTTAGAATGGATCTAGTTGAGATTCACTCATTTTTGTTCTCTGCCAGGATATTTGTTATCTTAATATGAAAGTTATGGCTTTTAGATAGATTTATATTTTTATATTCTTACTTTATAAAATGCCAGGATGAATGTATTTCCCTTCAGGTATGAAATACATAATATAGGCAAATGACCCTTAGAGAGTGAATACTCCATAACCCTCATTTTTTTAAATGGGAAAACTAGACCCAGAGAGAAAATGAGGGGCCCAAGGTCACACAGATAATTAGGGCAGAGTTCGGCTTAGACCTTCAAACTCTTGGTTCATTGATCATTTTACAGCCCAGTCCCCTTTTATGACCTAACTCTTTCAAGTCCTAACTGTTAGCTTTTGATCATTGAAATAAGCTTGACTGTGAGATCCATTTAGCTTAACAGAATGCCACTTTTGTTCAAAGGTAAGTGTAGACATGCCCTCAGTCTATCAAAGGGAATGTTTTAAGTCCATGTCCAAATGGGACTTTTTCTAAGCAAACTAATTTGTCCAGAACATTTAAATCACATCATATTTAACTAAAAAATGGTCTTGTCATGATATAAGCAGTAATTAATACACTAAAGAGTAGGGATATTAAAATAAATTGGACAAGAACAACTCAATTGGTAACTTTCTAAAGGGAAGAGAGAATGCAAGAGAATATATCAATTTATTAGAAAGATCTGTAAGGTCTTAAGAAAACCTGAAAAACATGATTGTGCTATACAAATTGAGGGTTAACAGAGAGAGTTCAGCACTCAAATGATACTATAAATTAACATTGTACACCGATGTTCTTTTTGGTATATGAAAAAAGAGAGAGTAGAACTTTTAATTAAATCTTTTCTAAAGGTAATTTTTTTACAGCAATCAAAGATGCCCCAATACGGCGAGAACTGATGGTTATAGTGTTGCATTAGCTAACTTTTAGACCTTTTTAAGCCTCAGGTGGCCAAGTCACATTTGGACTCTACTCCGCATAAATTTTACACTCCGGCAAAAACACAACGGCAACATTTTCTTCAGTGCTGATCCCAGAACTCCCTAAAAATACATGGGGGTCTCTGCATTGCTGGAACTAATTCATGAAATAATAAGGATTTCTGCAACCAGTAAGAAGGCATATTAAAATATTATGTCAATGTTTGGCTGTGCCAAGAACCTACCATACACAACGATAAGCTCGCCTCACCAACGCCCAATATAAAGCATACAGGATGAATGTTTCTGCACAGTCCCTGAATTAATCCAGTGGCTTGTATCATGTATCGCTCTAGCCACGCCACAGCCTGTTTATTCAAACTCAATGGGCATTCAAAATTTGTACTTCATTTATAGATCTCTCTTCTAGTAAGTAAAGGTGTTAGAAATCAACTCAACTGGCCCTTTCTCAAGGAAAAAAAAAATCAAACATTTGAGTAGCGATATACTTGCTTTTTACTGGCTCAAGGAATGGGTTTGGCTTAATCCAATTAATCTGAGATACTAAAAGTTCATTTTGACAACCTCTATCTCCGGCTATGAATAGCCTGAGTGTTGTTTATTTCTGAGACCTGTCAAAAGTGTCACATGATAGCCTATATCACCCTCCTGCAATGGCAACCACAGCCATAGCCCTGCCAGAATGGTCAGCTCCAAATGACCATGCTATTGGCATCTGACCTTTCTGTCACCTCCATCTCACCAAATCTTGGCTAATTCATTAGAGGCGAGCTCTGACTTACAGGCTGTTATAGCAAACATGATCTGGCACCAAAAACCAACCAAACAAAAAAAAAACTGAACTGAGCCATTATTTAGGAATTTGAATTAATATTAAGAAAGAATTAAGTAGTTAAGAATTAGAGCTGAAGGTGAGAGTTGAAATTGGGAGATAAGTCAGATAGGCCATCATAGGCCCTATGGAGGCAGAGTTATGGGGAAACAGGAACAGTGAGTAAGAAATGCCGTGATGTAGAGAAAAGATAGAGTAGATGATAGCAAAGATTAGAGAGAAGAACACACACACAGGAGCCAAGCCACAAGTACCATGGACAGAGCACTAAATGATGAACCTTGAACTCTAATCTGCAGAGGTCTTTGGCACCTTTTTGTACCTAGAACAATCTGGCTAGAAAAGTCTACCCATGTTCAGGATAGCTTTCATTTTTCATCTTCTATAGACATAATGGGACAACTTTCCATATTATTACTCTTATACAAAATCCCACCTTCCCACTCCTTACGGAAGGAACATGAAGGAGTCTGTTTCTGGCAAGCAAGAGATTAACTAAAAACATTATATAAACTTCACCATTCATCTGATGACGTTATACCATTTTCCAGGTTTGATTATGTACTATTTGAGATATCTCTTTGCTTCCTGCAGAGATCCTGCCGTTTCATAACCACTTTGAGGTTATATGGGCATCTAAAGAGTAGGTATCTTGATATACATTGCACAATAAGACCTAATCTAACACAGACACATACTGGCATACTGGCTACAGAGAATACAAAAATACTTTAAAGCTCAAATGTGCACTTCCCCAACTGCTCCTTGCTGGGTATTTTAGGGCACTGGTTGATTAAATATCTGGTATCATTAACTCGAATTTTAACTTCAGTTAAATGTTTAGGCTCCATTTAGTCTATGCTGACAAATGGTGAATCAAGGTTCTAATTTTCAGCACTCTTTAGCATGATTCTTTGGTTTTAGAATGTTTTCTATGTTCTTTTAGGTATCTTAAAGTACTCAGTTAACGCATCTTAAATGATGCATCTTGCAAATATCATATTAAAGCTAAAACTAACCTTAAACTGAAAATTTAATTCGACATGTTTCTTGGAGTCCCTATCTAAATCTAAACTAATTATGTGTGTATAGATGTGTGTGTTTTAAAAAAAAACAATCAGCTTTTGATTATGAATTATAGGTCAAAACCCATTTCTAAGAAATAATAAATTCAAACTATTTAGATGAATTGGTTACATATTTTAGATTCTTCACTGTCTTCTCTTAGTGAACTATAATTCCATGTTTACTTAGAGGTAAATGAGATGAAACAGTGAAATCTGGACTCACTGAATTTTTTCCTTACTTTGAAAGTAATATAACAATTTTAGCTGTTGAGCCGTTGGCTCTAACATGTAATAAATGTATATTACACATCTAGAATCCGTATTCAAGAAAACGTATTGTTTTGGCATAGACAGTGGTGTTCTTGTTTGAATGATTCAATTTCTTAGAAAGAACTTCTGATGTTAACGTTAGTGCCCCTGGTATTCCTGTTCTATAAATGGATCAATGGTAGATCTGGGAGTAAAACTTAGAATCAAGTACCTTAACTGATCAAGCAGTCAGCATGTATTCAGTGACCTGTTATATGTCCAGCATTGGGACAAACCCTTTAGAAAATGTGAAATAAAAGTAAGATAGTGTTTCTGCCTTGGAAGAGGTTCTAACCTAGATAGGGGGATAATATTAAAGCAGAGAAGCCGTGGGAGAACCACAAAGGACACAATAGAATTAAATGCATGGCTGTTCCCTATCAGAACAGGGAAAATAGAGTGGCCTACAGTGGAGGGGAAAGCATTAAGGATTTGAACCCTGCACTGAAAGAGGAAAGGGTGTGGACTAAGTAAAGCTTTGTTCTTTCCACATTCTCTACAGAGGTACTGCTGCACAAACCGTATAAGAAGTAAGCCACTATAGTAGGTTATACCTCTTCTCTTCTCCAAGGTTGAATCTAAACACAGACAGCCTAGGTACAGGCTACATGTATGATTCTCAAGGTCCAAGAATCCTCTCTTTTCCCATCTTCCCATTGGGTTCTACCACCGCCCCCTTCTGAATCAGGCTCAACATTCAATCACTTGTATTCTTTTGGAGACAACATAAAATGAACATGGGCTTTAAAGTCATAAAAATTTTAGTCTAGCTCTTATCTGGTCCTCCTACTGTCACTATGTGACCCGGGGTTGATTACTTTGTCTTAATTTTCATGTTGGTAATCAGATTATTAGAGGCTTAAAAGATAGAATATAGGGACTTCCTTGGTGGTGCAGTGGTTAAGAATCCACCTGCCAATGCAGGGGACATGGGTTCGAGCCCTGGTCCGGGAAGATCCCACATGCCGAGGAATGGCTAAGCCTTGTGCCACAACTACTGAGTCTGTGCTCTAGAGCCTGCGAGCCACAACTACTGAGCCCGCATGCCACAACTGCTGAAGCCCGCACACCTACAGCCTGTGCTCTGCAACAAGAGAAGCCACCGCAATGAGAAGCCCGTGCACCGCAATGAAGAGTAGCCCCCGCTCGTCACAACTAGAGAAAGCTCGCATGCAGGAACGAAGACCCAACTCAGCCAAAAATAAGTGAATAAATAATAAAATAAATTAAAAAAAAGAATATACGACAAGCGTTGGCACATATATGCAGTATTGTGGAGAGTGTATGAATACTCACATGGTCATCAGATGTTATTTACCCCAGTTAACCCATACACATTATCTGAAAATTACAATCTGAGCTATAGGAAATGACCAACATTCAACTTTTTTTGTCCTACAAAAATGACAATTTCACATGATTCAACCTAATAATAATATGTACATCTATTTTTAGTTATTACATATTTTCTCCAATCTTATCATCAAATTGAATAGTCAGTGGTTTCTTGGGACCCTGAGGAGGTGACATAAAAGGCAGGTTTTGATTTTGGTCAAGGTAGAGGAAAATCCAAGTTTTGGATGTTAGCTTTATTGGCACCTGTGGTAGGGTCATTAGACAGAAAGTGAATGTTATTACTGAGTGTCTGGATTTGAACCAAGGGAAAGAGAAGGAGGAGAAATGAATTTAAACTACTAGATATTTTTTCATAGGACAGACCCAGCTCTCTCCCTGTCTATCCCTTCTACCCTCCACCACCACCTGTACACAACATTCTCTTTGCGGGACAGGGCAGAAATCAGTTGACTGCTATGCTAGGTTGGATGGCATCATTCTTTCTAAAATAGCACAGATCCAGTAAAGAACTCGAGCTAGGCAAGAAACTATAGGTTTGTTTACTGTATATGCTTTTAAATGTTCCCATATAAAACCTCCATTTGTCAATGACCCAGCAGGGAGTAAATGAAAATGCTTATTCAGACCCCTCAGCAGAGAGAGCTCCCTTAATCCGCTCACTGATGAGATAACACTGTAGGATTACAATAATCAACTTGCAGTATGTCCTCTATTAGTACTTAAAACTACAGCAGTTCATAAGTACTAGAAGACATTTCTTCATTTACATAATATAGTGACAGACTTTCACCCTTCTGAGACCATCCATTATCTCCCTACCCCTCCCTTGAAGTATTTCAAATAGGTTCAATTATATTGAGGATCATTTAACAATAATATCCTAAATGCCTGAACTTAGAAGAATATATATATATTCTTTTACATATACATATTTCCTTTTGTGTGTATATATATACACACACACACACAAAAGTGATGTATGTTTATGTAAGTTTGTATACATATATACATACATACATACACATATATATATACACATACATACATACACAGACATATCCCATCACTTACTTTAGTGACCAAATTATAAACATATCTAGATATTAACAGTGACATTAAGCTTCTCAACTTCCTCTTGGAGTGAGAATTACAATGAACTGTCTGTGAGACTGGTATGTAAATAGGGAAAGTAATAATGCACAGACTCTTATTAAAATACTTTCTGTATCACTATTAGTTTATGCAGTGACATTTTAAAGTTATGTCCCTCTACATCCTTTCCTAGTTAGTCAACGGAATGCCCAGTGACAAAGAGAGAAGGCGCTTTCTGATACACATTTTTTTTAAAAGTTGGTTAAAATTCATGTTATGAAATTGCAAAAGTTTAGATAATTCATTCAAACTTGGCTTTTTTCCGTGCACTTTTCTAAAGAAAATTTAAAGTGTCAAAAATACATATCTTGTGCTCATTATTAATGCTAAATACCACAGTGTTTTGAGCTGCCTCGTGGCAACTGTAAAGAAAACAGGTGTTCTGATAGATTATAAAGTGAGAGTCAGATGATGTGTAGGACAGAATTTTAATGAAGCCGCAAGCACAGAACTCTGACTGGCCTCTTGAATGTGATACTAAAACCCTGAAAGTAGTTTTAAAGACAAAATAGCAAGAACGCAACTCAGGAAGCATTCGTTAATAATCAACAGGTAAATGGGATGTGGAAAATCATTATAGTTAGAGACCTTAGCATTTCAATGCAATTTAATACAGCATTATTAGCCTAAGGAGAAGGTGGGTATAATTTGAAAGGACATCCATGTCTTTGTGTATGTGCAAATATACAAAGAAAGTATCTTAATCACCACATTAAGTTACTAGTCAAGACCATAAGCAAAAGCCAAAATTCTTCTAGATGCAGAGGTGCTACTGGAGATGGGAAAAGGCTCATGATTATGGAATCAAAGAATAATTATCTATGTCTTTAATTAGGCAATATTTAGAGATCTTTTGTGAAACCTAACTTTTCTCCCTTTTGTTTTTCTTTAAAATGTCTAGGGAAGACATGTAAGTGAAAATGCACTTGGAGTTTTAGGTGTCTGATAGAATTGTGAAAGAAAAGACCTAGGCTTCATATCTTCAAACTCTTAAAAGGTCAGGAAATAAACACTATATATATATATATATATATATATATATATATATATATATATATATTTTTTTTTTTTTTTTTTTTTTTTTTTTGCGTTACGCGGGCCTCTCACTGTTGTGGCCTCTCCCGTTGCAGAGCACAGGCTCCGGACGCTTAGGCCAAGCGGCCATGGCTCACGGGCCCAGCCGCTCCGCGACATGCGGGATCCTCCCGGACCGGGACACAAGCCCATGTCCCCTGTATCGGCAGGCGGACTCTCAACCACTGCGCCACCAGGGAAGCCCATAAACACTATATATTAAGGTAGCTGATATCTTTCACTAATAACTATGAATTTATCTAGTTTCTCTTTCAGAATCCTAGATCATATCTGGTTTTCCTAAATATTTTTCCTCTACATTTCCCCCAATTTTAGATATGGTTATGTATAATTTATATCACTAGTTTAGTTACAAATATTAGCATTTTGATATGTTTTCCGGCACTCGTATACAATCATTATCAAGAGAAATTTCTGAAAAAAGAATTGTGCCCTTCGGCTAACATTTTAGCTACTTCAGAACAAAGATTACTAGAGTTCATCAAAAGGAAAGAACTTGCACATGAATAAAATTTCCTTTGGCCAAATAAACATAATTAACAAGAAAACTGGAAATATAGAGTAAACTAAAAATTGTCCTATGCTTTGCTTATCTATCTTCTTCAATGACCTTTAGGCTGGTAGAAGGCAAAGCTCTAGAGACTTCTCCCTTGGTATCCCCAGAAGTTACCATAGTAGCTGGCTCCACAGCCATTGGAAATATTCCATCAGGATTCATTTCCATGAATAGAGAACTAAAAGTCTACGCATGATATAGAGTTCTGAGAAAATATTAAGACTACAGGAAAAGGCAATCTACAAAATGGTTTATAAACTATGTGTCTTGATTTAAATATTGTATAAAATCTATAAATAAAGCAATCCTGTATTTAACCTATAAGACTGGCTGTGACATAAATGATGCTACTTTCCTACTATTGGTGTTATGGAGACTTACACATATACTTTACTTGCAGTCTACATCTTGTAGACAGTCAAAAAATTGTAACTTTGCCAACTCTGTTTATATGAGTGCAGTCTGAAGGGAATATGACTGTTGTTTAAGTTTTGTGCTTTAAATGCACTTTGCCAATGACCTGTTATCTATCAGATTAAAAAGGAATGATGAATGGACTTCCCTAGTGGCGCAGTGGTTAAGAATCTGCCTGCCAATGCAGGGTACATGGGTTTGAGCCCTGGTCCGGGAAGATCCCACATGCCGTGGAGCAACTAAGCCCGTGCACCACAAACTACTAAGCCTGAGCTCTAGAGCCCGTGAGCCACAACTACTGAGCCCACGTGCCACAACTACTGAAGCCCACGCGCCTAGAGCCCGTGCTCCGTAACAAAGTGAAGCCACCACAATAAGCCCACGCACCACAATGAAGAGTAGCCCCTGCTCGTCGCAACTAGAGAAAGCCCGCGCACAGCAACGAAGACCCAACGCAGTCAAAAATAAATAAATAAACAAACAAATAAATAAATAAAAAGGAACCATGAACCCTGGGAAGAAGAACTAAAATAACTTTATAACTCTCAATATTTACCTTCAAGAACTTACTGGAGCAGAGAGTTTTCCCTACCATCTCATATGAATTGTTTCCATTTCCAGCTCTACACATCTTGTCCCTTTTGTAGGGAGTGCCCTTCCCCTGGCTTGTTACCTGTATAAGTTCGACCTGTCAGTCATTCGGGCCCTGCACTTCCTCTAAGAAGCCTTCCCCAAACTTCCAATGGGATCTCTCATTTCTCTGGATAGCTCTAGCATTCGTTTTCCAACAATTACTTGTCACTTCTTCTTTAATGGCTATTGCCATTATTTATTTTTTATGGGAATCCTGGTATTTCTAACCAAATTTCAAACCCTTAAGACACTGTTATGTGTTTCTCTGGGAGGAACATTAAGAGTTCTCATTACAAGGATAATTCTTTTTCTTTTCTTTTTGTTTTATCTATGTGAGATGATGGATTATAACCAAACCTACTGCTATGATATTTCATAATATATGTAAATCAAACTACAATGCTGTACACCTTAAACTTATACAGTGACGTATGCCAATTATGTCTCAATAAAATGGGGAAGAAAAGAAGCACTGACCCGTTTATAGTTTCATTCACCTAACAATTCCTCTAGGAAGCTGATGGGGCCGTGGCCCTAACTGACTATTCACTTCCCCATCTTCTCTATAAGATGGTTGCTGCCTTGAGGGTAGGGTAGGGATGATGTGTTTGTATTGTATCTTCAGGACTTTGAATAATACCTGCTAAACTTGGATCGCTAGTGAATGATAGCTTCTGGAATGAATATATGGGAATATTGAGATTCAGTAAGCTGCAATGTCCTATGCAAGGTCATGGGGCCACTGAGCTGAAGAGGGCAGGAAGGTCTCCATCTGCATGCTTCCTAGTGACATAATCTAAATGAGATAGCACTGCAACCTAAAGAACAGGTAAGCCGGACGTTTAAAGAAACAGCCAAGAGAACAGTTGACTAAAGAGCAGACAACACTTAGACGCCTTATCATTCTTCCTTCCCAGAGAACTAAGGCATGGATTTGACCACTGTGAGACCCAGGAGAGCAGAGCCTTAGTCAGCAGGACCACGACTGTAGGCCAACTCAAGAGCCAAGCTAACAATAGGATGTCGGTGAAGGATAAACTGCTGCTCCTCTCATGGAAGTGGCTCCTGCATGTCTAGGGTGAGATATTTTGAGAAACAGGAAAGCTTCTGCTGAATGGATCTGGAGGCATCACAGAAGATGACTGACTACCCCACGGCTAAGAATAAGTGCATTTCATTAGGGCAGATGAAAAATGTGTGTTCAGTTCATCCAGGCAAGCTCACCTGCTCTAAAGTGGCCGTGCTGGTAGATTTTGAGAATGATGTGATACCAAAGATAGAACACAACGTGCCAAAGCAAACATTTAGCAGCCTAAGTATAATGAGGTTTCACAGAGAATCTGCATAGTTAACAGTATTTCCTACCAAACAAGCTCAGAAAGCATTTCTCTGTCTACTCTGAGCATTTTCACTTCCGGGAAGCAGGCTTCACTCATCACTCCAGTTTCAGCCTATATTTGCTGTTTACTTTCCTTTCACTGAGTTTTACTCTATTATTAAAATGATACTCTGTATTTTATTGCCCCTGAACATCTCCAAGTAAAACATATTTTAGTGCCCGAAGAAGTGCAGGCATACTTTAAAGAGGTCTTTTGAAAACACTCACAGCGTCCATGGGTCATGTAAGTGACATGTTACTAAGGAAGATAAAAGAGAGCTCAAAGTAAACCATTATTCCTTGCTTTCTAGCCAATTAAATTAAAGCCAACAAATGGCTTAAACCCCAGTGGAATGAGTTACAGATTTTATCTCATGTCTATGAAAAATGAGACTTTGGGGAAACCTTTGTGTTTCAACCCTTCCACAATAAAATCATACCTTCAAACCAGTCATAAGTAGTCCCATTTTCTTTCGAAATCCAATCGCCTATCACTTTTTTATTCGTGCACTAATCAATTATAATTTAAGGGCACTGACACCTAGCAGTGTTCTGTGGTGGCTCTCATCATCCTTGCTTCACCATAAGATACAATACCACAACTTATCCATTTAAAAACTGTAAAAGGGGGAAAAAACCACAAGAAAACTACTTCATAAAAATAGACACCACAAAGGCTCAGACACAGGAAGAACTAAATTGGTTTTCCTGGAGTTCCATAGGTAATTCTGGCATTTGTGTCACTGGAGGGCAATGGATAAACTATATTTTAAAAATAATTTTGTAATAAATCTTAGCCCTCTCTAAACCTAAGAGGTGTAGTTAGGAGGCTAAATATACTGCCAAAGAAACATCAGTAAAAGGAAAACAAACAGATGCAAAAGGTGCTATTCTTTTCTGCTTTTCTATAGGAACGGAGAGTGCTCATGCTATAAATTCATTACAGCCAGTGATTCCAAGGGGTCCCTGGAAGGGTAGGGATTGTATAAAATAAAATAAAGATTAAGTTTATTAAGCACCATCTTGTGCCTCAGCACCCAGTGTGAGGATAATCATTTTAAATGAACTATTTTGAAACAATGTTGATGAAACTCCTAATTTAAATAAGCAAGGTTTAGAGTTGCCAGAATAGCTGTGTGGGCCTTGCCACGTTATTTTAGCAATTAACCAATATATCTCAGTCTATATCAGAGATCTCTTATGGGATACAGCCCGCCATTTAAACACCCAATTACGTGCATTCTCAAGTGCTTTCCATGGATCTTCATGTCTCATGCCTTGTATTAACTAGATAACCCAGTTGCCAAGATGTCTTTTGATATCTTCAAGGTATCTTTTGAGTTTATATAACCAAATCCAACTGATATCCAACTACTTTCAAATCTACAGCCTCCCAGTCCACTTCCTAGGAAATTCTGAGGTTGCCTGTATGCTTAAACACTCTCTGAAACAGAATATGACACGACTCAAATGCTCGGTATTTCAGCTCTGCTTTAACATCCAGGTGTGTTGCCTATAAAGCCTGATCATGACGTCCTAGGAGTGCCTCTACAAATTGAGAAATTCTACCGCAAATCCCACTCTTCATGGAGAAGGTTGGAAATAAAGGCATGCCTTGGTATTTAGCAACCCCCAAATGTGGAATGTCTGCTTAGTTGAAATGATTAACTCTGTGGCTGTAAAGATGTGGCGAGTGTAACATCACTCCTGCATTCTATGCCAATGGCAGACATAATTATTTGATCACCAGATTATTTCGGCTTTGTTCAGGCTTGGCCTGCTAGTGTTCAGAACACAGCCTACCAGGAATACCAGGCAGTCACAACCAATGGACTGGAGCTGGTACTTGTGATCCCAGTTATACTCCATTTCTCTTATTCATAGAGGAGGAAACGGAGAGTCAACAAAGAGAAGTAAATTCCTCTCTGCCCCTAACCTAGTTCACCTAGAGTCCTTAAGATTGCCTTTACGGGAAGTCCTCTTATGACAAAGGCATGCAAATTCCATATCTACTGTAGGAATTGGCAGGAAAGACGAATTAAGGGTGAGCAGTGTTTAAAGGTGGTTAGAAGGAAGCTATTTTTATTCTAGAGTGGGAGAAGGAGGAGAGAACCAGTGTGCAACCCTTCCCAGCATCTCCATCAGACTTCGTTAGTAGCTGAATTCTATTCTTTCCTCGAGGCCAGCTCACATTTCACTTTCTAACGGAATTTTTTTCCTACCCTCTGGACCTCTCCAAAATTCAAGATAATCTCTTTTTGTTCTGAATTCCCACAATCTTTTCTCCCTCCAACTTGGAGGACAGTCGACATTGTCTTTGGGTGTGTTTTATCTCTTCTCTACTAGACTGTAAATTAGTTTAGGATGTAGGGCTATTCTTATTTATCTTGGAATTTACGCTAATCCCTTATCACAGTGCCTCATCCACAGAAGATATTCAATAAATATCTGTGGAATGCATGGCATAGAACAAAATGTGGAAAAAGTAGGGATGGCAGCAAGGAGGAGGTTAATGCCATGTTCAAACATGATCTCACCTAGTTCCCCGGCTCCATTTCTCTCTCTCTCTTTTTAATTCTGTCCCACAGAGCACTTTACTTGGAATCCATTTCATTTTAAAATGAGAGATGAAGAAAGGCAACAATTTATATTTGTATTTGGAAACATAATGATTATGTTTATTATATATGTATATATATGTATGGGATTATATATGTATGGGACAGTACATTGACAGTTTGCAATTACAATTCAAGTGATGTAGATATAATCGCAGGTGGAGCTTCCCAGTCCAAAAGAAAGATAACCACCACAAGAAAACCAAACTATACTACACTGTCAACATTTTTTCTTTCCTTTCCTTTCCTTTTCATCTGTTTTCTTTTATCAGGTATTGGCTTTCTTCTATAACTTCAGTTTGGGAAAATAATTATTAAGAAATTTTTCTAATGTGAAACATAAAATGTTGATCCTCTATATCCATTTCCCTTTTCATAGAAAGGGTTCTTCCAGGAGCAAGGGCATTTTCAAAGAGAATAATGTGAGCTCTACAAATTAGTGATAGCTTTCTTTGATATAACTTAGAAGTTCCCTAGATGCATCACAAGGTGCCACAGGCCTGATCATGGACGTTATTTTATGGAAATTCATATTACGGGGCACATGCAAATTGCCTTAGAGAAGATGGTGGCAAGCACACCGTTGCATTTAGAAGACAGGAGAGAAAGAAAGTCACTATTAACTTGAAAACTTTAGAGGCTTAATTATTCATGCATTAATAAAGCTACATTCCAAACTGAGCAAATGCATTTCATATTTTAGTACATTTAAAAAATAAACATCAATTCAATTAAATTGAACAAACATTTATGGAGAGCCCACTTGTGCTGAATGCTGTGCTAGGCTCTGTACGCATATTTATATGACATATTAACTTTCTTTGGAATGGATAAATATGTGGTGTGTATACAGAAAACAGAATATTATTCACTCACGATAAAGAAGGACATCCAGCCATTTGTGACAACTTGGGGGGACCTTGAGGACATTATGCTAAGCGAAGTAAGTCAGACTTAGAAAGACAAACACTATGTGATATCACATACATGTGAAATCTGAAAAAGCTGAACTCGTAGGAACAGAGAGTAGAATGGTGGTTACCAGAGGCTACAGGTTGGGGGAAACTGGCAGATGTTGGTCAAAGGGTACAAACTTCCAGGTATAAGATGAATAAGTTTCAAGGATCTAATGTACAGCATAGTATTGCAGTTAACAATACCGTGATATATACTTGGAAGTTGCTAAGAGAGAAGATATTAAACGTTCTCATGACAAAAAAGAAATAGTGATTAGACAATGTGCTGCGGACATTAGCTAACACAATGGTGGTGATCATTTTGCAATATATAAGGGTATTAAATCAAGGTGCTCTACACCTTAAATTTACACAATGTTATACATCAGTTATATCCCAATAAAGCTGGGAAGAAACACCTTAACATAATTTAGTGAAAAATATGTTGATAGTAGAAAGGCAGCCAGATATGAGAGTTAAGTATCATTCTTCAGTTACCCTCACTTGTATTTTAGGTCTAACTGTGATACATTGTTCTATCATTCTATTTATCCACACCAGATGGGCTTGGGAGTCAAACAGACATAGGTCCATTCTTGGCTCTGCCACTTAATCGTTTTTAAACTACATTGGGTTACTCAGCATCCCTAGGCCTAAAGTGGGATAATAAATAACAAGAATATCTTTATTTAATAGTGATATTGTTAAAAGTATGTGAGGCAATGCTTGTGAGGTGCTTTCATGGTTCCTAGCACATGTTAAGTGCTCAATAAAATTTCACTCTTATTACCTGTATCACTAATAATAATGACCTCTGTTAGAAACCTCGAAGAGCTTTAATTACCAATTAAATTCCAAATTATTAGATTCTAGAGCATGTAATTGTTACAAATCAAAATATCACAATTGGGATAAGAAATATCATTCCGAGAAATAATCAACCGAAAGTAGACGTGTTAATTAAGTGTCAAGTAAAGGCATCTACCTTAAAATTTGTACTTGAAATAAATCTGCAGAGAATACACAACTTTTCAAGTTATTCCAATAACTTTGGCATTCTGAATGTCCTCAATTATTTTAAGCCAAGTAAAACTATCTCTAAATGAATCTCCTATGTGAGGAAACTGATTGAACAATGACTCAAGGGGAAATACAGCATTGCTTCTCACCACAATTAGAAATTTTAATATATTTAATTTAAGGACAATTAGTCTACAGTCAACGGAGTTGACACTACCTGACGGTTACGTTTAACATCCAGAGGTAGAAAACTAGAGACAAGAAGAATGACCTTTATTTGTCACAGTGAGAAACAGTACACCCTAAAATATTAAAAGATATATCAGATATTAGGGGAAAAAAATTGAGCTTGAGATTCTAATTTTGAGAGAGAGGGTTGTGAGACCACTCTTTGTTCAGTAAAATTGACCAAGTAAAAGGAAGCATCTACTACAACTTTGTTTTTGAATTTGTAATGAATAGCTTCTAACACTGGCATATTTCTCTTGCACAGGAAAAGATTTTAAAAAAGGAAAACTGTTCTTTCAGTGAGTGCCTCATGGTGGTATGTTTGGTGTGATAACATATGAAAGACAACTGAGGTACTCTGTTGTCCTGACTGTGGTTTTCGGGTTATTTTTCCCTTCAAATTCTGTGAATGTGTGGAGCCATCAGGATCTGGTTTATAATTTCACTGAGCTGAGGTTTACTCTCATAACTAAACAATAAAGTTAAAGTAATGAGTTTCAATCACAGGACTGCAGCACATAGTTTAATTTACATGGATAATTAAAATCACCACGCCTACTGTCCTTTCTTTGTACTTGGAGCTGTCCTAGAAAGATAGCTGGATATTACCATGATCCCTTTGCCATGAAAGGGTGAGGGAGGAGAGTAAAGGGGTGTGGAGAGCCATTTAATGTAATTCACCCACACCCTTTCAAAGTTGAAAATGCCTAAGTGAAATATATTTGGCCCAGTTGGTTTTAAGTTCCAAATGAAAATTATTCTGATAATTAAGGGAAGTTAAACAAACTGGCACGAGCACTTACAACAGAAAACACTACTTCTGCCTTCACTTTCCAGCATGTCCAGTGGGGTTTCCTTGGTAAACGAGTTGCATATCTTTATCTGCTGAGTCACAGAGCTCTATCTATGGGCAGTAATTTCTCATTCCACTAATCATCTGCAAACTATTATTTAACTGTCAGAACCCCATAGTGAAGCGACAAGTTCTAATTTTATAGTAGAAAGAAAAATAAAACCTACAGAGAAAGAACCTTTATGGATTTCATTTTTAAAAATTCAGATTCCATATTCACTCCTAGGGCAGTCATTATTTATTGGTGAATTACTTTGCTAACCCATCCACAGCAACCTGGTACTTGTTTTATATTTTCTTTGAGCTCTGCGACAGAAGTTAGAGCCTAGCAACCTGATATTGTTTGACAGGGCTGAAGGGGAAGCCATTATTACTCATGACACTAATGCCACCATTTGCATGATGTCACTCGGCCCAGGCCGGGTATGGGATGCTACATCCACCCTGAATTGAAGGTACGTGGTGGTGACAGGTATTTCTGAGAGCACTGCTGCAATCTATGTACTAATTTTTATAGAGGTTGGGAATTTTATATAAATGGTGTATACTCTGCCATAAATTTCTTTGTTGGATTATATTGCATTTTTAATATTTTATGGAACACACTATATCTTTGATATGGACAAACTACTGTCAAAAAATGAGAAGGGCTTCCCTGGTGGCACAGTGGTTGAGAGTCCGCCTGCCAATGCAGGGGACACGGCTTCGTGCCCCGGTCCGGGAAGATCCCACATGCCGCGGAGCGGCTAGCCCCGTGAGCCATGGCCACTGAGCCTGCGCGTCTGGAGCCTGTGCTCCGCAACGGGAGAGGCCACAGCAGTGAGAGGCCCGAGTACCGCAAAAAAAGAGAGAGAGAGATTCTATTTTTAATGAGGAGCGATATGGCGAGTTGATACTAGATCCCAAAGCCTATGAGAAACTTACTCTAAAAAAATTAAATAACTAAACTTACCTGGGAGTAATACAGTTTAATAATAAGATTGAATTAATATTTTCTTTTAATTTCTTAAGAGACAGATGCTATTCTGTTTACCTAAGAGCACAGCATACTTAACAAAATTAAAATTAGTTTACCATTAAGAAAGTTGATAGTTGACTTCTTGTACTTAAGAACAACATACAGAAATCCAATTACAAATTCAAAAATGCTTCCAGCAACTTGTTTCGCTTTAATAATATGTATTAATAATTAACTGACATTTTGCACTAGAAAAGTTGTTTAAGTCTGATGGCTAATTATGTGAGTGAAGATAGAACATTCACAAACAAATTAATTTAGATTTATTTAATTTAGACACATTTAAAAAGTAGAGGCAAGATGATGGATAGGGCTCCCCTGGTGGCGCAGTGGTTGAGAGTCCGCCTGCCGATGCAGGGGACACGGGTTCGTGCCCTGGTCCGGGAAGATCCCACATGCCGCGGAGCGGCTGGGCCTGGCCATGGCTGCTGAGCCTGTGCGTCCGGAGCCTGTGCTCCGCAACGGGAGAGGCCACAGCAGTGAGAGGCCCGCGTATCGCAAAAAAAAAAAAAAAAAAAAACGATGATGGATAATTTTCAAAGCCAGAAACTCATGTCTAGAAATACCTTCAAATGTTATACAGCAAATACTTCTATGTGCCAATTATGAATGATGGTAAAAACAATCACTCATATCCTGCAACTAGAAATCAAGCAAGAATTCAGTAAAGTAAAACAGTTAAGCTGATAGTTTTAAAGAGTTACCCTTCTTTTTTACCCTCCCTTTCCTTAATAATGGGATTGGGCGTCAGGAAATGGACCAGAAATGAAGCAACCCTTAAGTGTCGTTATACCCAATGAACCTCTAGGTCAGCAAATCTGACTCCATTGCTGAGTCTTATTTACTAAAAATAGCTTTAAATAGAACTTCACACATCAACATATTTGTAACAGTAAGATACCAAATTATTTTTCCTTTTTAAACAGTATCAACACGTGGTTTCTGATCTTTTTATTCCAACCTGGACTGCAAACCAATTTTCACAAAGTTAGCTGTAGTTAAAGCCATTCTCTCCAAGTCATAAAAAGAACCTTCTTAGAAGAATCATGAAGGGGTGTGTAAATAGGCAGAAAGAATAAGTCCAATTGCATGAAATTACTTGCACGTATCTCATTGTTCTTACTCTAACAGTCAATTCAGAATTACATGGATTCTAAAAAATTTTGCTAGAGTCCATATGAAATATTATTATGCTACTCTAAAAACACATGATGGACCATGTGATACATACAAAGGGAACACTCTCAACGTCACTGACATGCTGATATTTCTGTCTGAAATGCTTTTCTTTTCACAGGTCCCTTGGTCAATTCCTACTCATATTTTAAGCCTGAACTTAAAAATCAATCCCTAAAACAGATTTCCCCTATCCAAGATTATGCCCCCTTTAATATTTTCTCATCACCCCCTTAATTTCCTCTCATAGAACCTATCACAACTAATGATTATACATCTTTTGTAGTTTTTCAACTCATGTCTGTGCCTCTTAACTCCATGAAGACAAAGCCTGTTTCTATTTTATGGCTCGCTATATTTCTTAGTAAATAAGTATTTTTTGAAAGAATGAATGAATGGCCACCTAGTTTGTACCCCTCCTGTTTTGTATATACTTTACAAAACATCCAGACTCCAAACAAACTGACAATTTTTTTTTTTAGCGGTACGTGGGCCTCTCATTGCTGTGGCCTCTCCCATTGCGGAGCACAGGCTCCGGACGCGCAAGCTCAGCGGCCATGGCTCACGGGCCCAGCCACTCCGCGGCATGTGGGATCTTCCCGGACCGGGGCACGAACCCGTGTCCCCTGCATCGGCAGGCGGACTCTCAACCACTGCGCCACCAGGGAAGCCCCAAACTGACAATTTTAAAGAACAAGTTTACCTGCATTTTTCAACTCCCCTCCTATTTCCATTAGTCTTTATATAATAACAAGAGTTTAGTTGACAAAGCAATCCTTTTCCTTGTATCCATATACACAGTTTGTTTTTCTAGGGTCTCTGTACTTTATATGTTTAAACTTAGAATAAGTAAGTAGCAGGTAAGACCGTTACATATTCTTCTGCTCTTGCATGAAGCCTCAAAAATAATACTAACAGTAGAATAATAACCATGGATTTTATAAACATATTTTGTACTTGACTAATTTACACACGTTAAAGATTTGATGTAACTAATAATTCATCAGTCTTTTCTACATGCAAACCAAGAAAATGATAACAGTTTGAATATCAAACATAATGATACAGAGGCAGCTTTCAATCATCCATGCTAATAGAATAGATACAATCCGTCCTCACCAATAAATGCAAAGCCTCACTTTACTCTTAATTTGTTTTCCTCTTTAATCCATTGTAAGATCTGCTAAGAGGCAGAAAGGAAAGATGGAGGCCACCACTTCTATTTTTGCCTCTGCCCAGCCTCTTCGAATGGGGATAACTAAAAGCAGTATAATGTTTTTCAACTAAAAGTAGTATAAGATCCTTTAGGAAAAAGGAGAAGAGGAGGAAAGAAGGAAAGCAGAAAAAGGAGGAGGCATGGTAACTCACAAAAAGAATAAGGGGTCTCTAGATATTCCACGAGGAATTATATTTTGGAAGAAATTCTGAGCTACGTAACAGAGGTTTGCCAATAACAGAAGAGAGAATGCAATGACAATAGGCGTTAATTCTGGATCAAAACTAAATAACTAAAGGCAGGTCTAATCTCAACACTCAGGACAGGCATAACAAAGTTCAGTGAAGTTATCAGACTTTCATGTACACAATCCTCCTCTACAGAGTCACAAGACTCTTCCTGGTCATCTTCCTACTTCCAAGTGGTCAAAGCAATGTTTCTTCCAGTGAGATGCATGTAATTTTTCATTATATGGTTTCAAATCAAGTGCCAGTCTTAGAAAACAGAAACAGAAAATCAACATTGTGAAGTATTATAGATTTTGCATGTCTCAACAGCTGTGATGAATTAGTCACAGCTACAATGAACTGTAGGAAAAATCTACAGGCAATATATTGCTTTTCCAAGTTCTATATTAAAGTAAAAGAAAACCCTAAAGTAATATTATATAATAAATTATTGTAACAGTGGTTGGCAGTAGGAGTAATTTAAATAAGATTAATTTAACAACCTTTAAATATCAATAAGTAATAAATATCTTCATGCATGGGGGTCCACATTTCACTTTATTTAGAAATAATGAATAATGCTAGTAGCCTAATATAACCCTAATAAGAGAATAGGAATACTCTAAACTTTCACAATTTTCATTAGAAGAGCTCAAGTATTGCTTCCATTTGACTGAAACTGCATCTGTTCCACATTAGGCAAGCAAAAGTTAAGTTCTGTAAAGATGTTCCCAAATTAACTTTGCAAAGGAAAAGCAAAATAAACCCAAACACTAAACCAAATCATGCAATCGACCTCACTGGCAATGATCTATTCTTAACTGCATACACATTATGTTCTTTTTTTTTTTTTTAACATCTTTATTGGAGTATAATTGCTATACAATGGTGTGTTAGTTTCTGCTTTATAACAAAGTGAATCAGCTATACATATACATATATCCCCATATCCCCTCCCTTTTGCATCTCCCTCCCACCCTCCCTATCCCACCCCTCTAGGTGGTCGCAAACCACCGAGCTGACCTCCCTGTGCTATGCGACTGCTTCCCACTAGCTATCTATTTTACATTTGGTAGTGTGCATATGTCCATGCCACTCTCTCACTTCGTCCCAGCTTATCCTTCCCCCTCCCCGTGTCCTCAAGTCCATTCTCTAGTAGGTCTGCGTCTTTATTCCCGTCTTGCCCCTAGGTTCTTCATGACCATTTTTTTTTTTTTTAGATTCCATATATATGTGTTAGCATACGGTATTTGTTTTTCTCTTTCTGACTTACTTCACTCTGTATGACTGACTATATTCTTAATAGGTTTTCATTATGTGTTTTCAGTGTTTTAAAAATATAATAATAGTAAAGATTTTGCATTATCGGGTATTGAGTTATTTTTAGCTCTTAGTCATTTACTGTATTGCCAAATTTCCCACAGTAAAATATATTACTTTGATTAAATGATAATAATATATAAACTTCCAAATGTTATTTTTAAGCTTAATTAGCTATGGGCCCTGCCTAGAAGAATGTATGATTCCATACATATGTGTTAGGGGCAGTACAGGAATAAAGATGCAGATGTAGAGAATGGACTTGAGGACATGGGGAGGGGGAAGGGTAAGCTGGGACGAAGTGAGAGAGTGGCATCGACTTATATATATTACCAAATGTAAAAGAGCTAGCTAGTGGGAAGCAGCCACATAGCACAGGGAGATCAGCTCAGTGCTTTGTGACCACCTAGAGGGGTGGGATAGGGAGGGTGGGAGGGAGATGCAAGAGGGAGGAGATATGGGGATATAAGTTTATGTATAGCTGATCCACTTTGTTATAAAGCAGAAACTAACACACCATTGTAAAGCAATTATACTCCAATAAAGATGTTAAAAAAAAAGAATGTATGAAGATCAGAGTCTTAAATATCTTACACAAAAATGTATGTAATCAACTTATGAGGGTTGACTCAGGGAGTGGAAGGGATACAAGTTGAGGTGGTGGGTTGCTCACTGCTCTGCACTGATCAGACAGCTGAACGTTTGATCTGAAGAGGCAAAAGAAGACACAGCATGGCTTTGAAGAGGAAAACAGCACAGCTGAAATAAAAGAAGACTAAACAGGTTTGGGGACCAACTCCGTAAATTATGTGCTGTTATTACCTTTAATACTGAAACCAGCAAAGCCTCAAAAGTTGGTGTGGACAGGCTCTTCTAGAAGGTTGTTAAAAATCCACATCCTCTGTTCACCAGCACACATTTTGATGCATTTAGTCTTAGGAGTGACTCAAGAGTGTGCATTTTTAGTGCAAATCCCCTCCTGAGGCCAATACAATTACCCAAGAACCACACTTTGTAAAACACTGGATCGCAATGGGATTCAGTGATTTTTGGCTGAAGTCAACCACTGAACCAGCATGATTTTCTAGGCTGATATTCTTAGCCATCTTGAAAAGAAGAGAAATAACTTAACCATGCAAAATGTAATGTCCTATAATAACTAAATACTCCATTATAGACAGTGAAATATAAAATACATTGGAAGGGGTTCAACAAAGATTTGAAAGCTTTTCTGTATTGTTTGTCCAGTGAATATTAAAAGTCGTAGTTGAGTGAAATAGCAGTTAGAGAAAATGAAGGAAATAAATAGATTGCAAAAACTGTAATCTGAAAGTAGCATTTTATTTGTATCTTGAGCGTGTAACACATTTTTCTTTCATTAAACTGTGGCATGCTGTTTTCTAGCTTCTATTCATCCTATTAGCTCCTGATTCACAATTTGACTGCTTAGACTCCTGATTCTTAAACAAAAAAGAAGAAGTAGGTCACTCAAGCTCTTCCACCAGAGGCTGTAGATAGACTAGGCTCAATAAGTCTGTTGAATCCTTAACGTGGCCGCAGTGCATCACAATATCATGATCACAAACCCTACCCTGTCCTGGGTAAATATATGCATTCTGGTCATTTACAAGTGAAAAGTGGTCAGAGTTTATGTCAAAAATGAAATATTCCTAGCACATCTTAGCCATGCCAAAAATATCTAGAGCAAGCAACATGACCTAGTACATTTTTTTTTTTTTTAACTTTTAATTTTTGCTTCCAAGTTCCCTGCTATCTTTGTCAAACATCAAGTTTGGAAAAATAGTTCCTTTTAAGGGGTTATTACACAAGTCATTACAGAAGTAATAACAAAAACCAAGCTTTCTCTTGACATACTCCTATTTCACCTATTTTTTCCCCTCTTTTCCCAGTACTTCTGCTGTGATAATTAATTGATTCGTTCAATAGATATTAATTTCTAAGCACTGCCACCCAAAACCAAAATAAAGTACGGCGTGTGGTGAAATCCAGCCACCCCAAATGCCCAAATCCTCTTCACCAAGGAAGAGGGAGCAACTGAGTTAACAAGTCCTCACACTGACTCAACTCAGTTCAAGACAACAAAAGAGCTCCCACTCTTGGTCTCAACTGTAGGGTGGGTGATGTGAAAATCGGCAGAGATTTGGGAAGAATGAGGAGATGGAAGAAGGATTTGGAGAATGGGGATTGGGGAGGGAGAAGTCAGTAAAAAGTATCAAATGAAATATGAGAATGTACTGAGCTTTATGCCACTGACCACTAATAAGATATGGATTAGGACAGCTCTATGAATGCACCTGTACAAAGTCCATGATCGACATGAAGACATAGCTTGAGATGCTCACTGAAAATCCAATGATGGGTGATCACCTGGTACAGGTCATATGGAGCCAGTGGCCAGAAAGAGAAGATATATGGAGGTGAGGAACATGGTCCCTGCCCGCAAGGAGTTCACTCTCTAGGCTGAGGCAGGGGGAGCACCCACACTGAAAAGGCCAGCCTGCAGAGATTCCCAAGTAAATGCAATGGAACACAGGTCGTGTGATTTGTATCAAGAAGGATGAGTAAGAATCAGCACGGCAAAGGGGAAAAAGAAGGGTGGTTCAGGTAGAAAGAGAAGCTTGACTCAAGTCATCCAGAAATGAGAGTAAGCAGCATGTTTAAAAAAATAAATGATTTGCACGACTAGTATCTACAGCCTGGATATGGACAAAAATGGCCAGAGAGGCAAAAAATAAAGGTAGATTGGGGCTGTTTATAAAAGTCCACACTCGGATAGCATATTAAAGGAGTATGGAATTGATTATACAGTAACAAAACCTACTAGAGATTTTAAAGCTGAAGAACAAAAGGAGCAGTTGTGAGTCATGGAGAACACTGAGAGGGACAGTTACTATTTGGGGCCACCCAGGAATTTTTCCTTCAGCCAAACACCTGTCTTCCCTTGGAGGAACTGCCCTTCTCCCCGAGACTCAGGGTTGTTGATGCTGGTTAGTCAAACTGCATCTCATCACTCCCCAGGAGGATACCATTTTCTCTCAGAATCTTCTACTCATCTTCTAGAGACGGCTAGAAACCAGGCATGAAAAGCAGGCCAGTTCCATCGGACACTGCCTGCCTGGAACTGGGACTTCAGTCCAGGGATGGACACAAAAATAAGGTAAGTACTCATTTTACCTGTTGTTTCCTAACCGGGCAGTTCTACAGTTGGTCACAATTTCTCTCTTTCCTTCTTCTTAGCCATCCAGGTCACCTTGGTTCCTGCCCATTTCTTTTTATTTTTTTAAATTTTTTGAGACATAATATGGGAAATTTATTGACAACAAACTACATTGCAGATTATCTTTTTACATTATATTGCATTGATTGAGAGCATACAAATCATATCTTAAAAAATCAATAATAAAAAATACTCAATGGGGGGAAAAGGACATTTATATTTTGGGTTTAGTATTCAGTGGACAGAAACCTCAAAGGCTGAAGTGATTATTAAACAGGACAGTTGCCAATTAAATACGGGACAGGCCTGCTGCAGATGACAAGGCACTTCAACCCTGTCACCTCTGTTCTCACACCTCAAACATTGCCAGACTTATCTCACACACACACACACACACACACACACACACACACCCCTTACAGAACACACATGCTTATATACCTACACACACACACACAAACACATATTCCTACACTTACATACATACTCATTTCAAAGGACATACATTCATATACGTGAGCGTGCACACACGTACCTGCACACACACACACACACACGCACACCGTGACTGGATTAGAGCAGGGCAAATACTATGAACTAACTGTGTCTTCCTTAGAGGGCATCTTAGATCCATTGAAGAGTCATAACACCCATCTCTGTCAGTTCAAAGTCATTGGGAAGCTTCCAGGAGCAGCAGCGTTGGATCCATCTTTTCATTTTGACTTTTTTTCATGGAAATTTCAAACATGCCCCACAGCAAATGAAGTCTCACGTACCCATCATCCAGCTACAGAACTCATCAACTCATGATGATTCTTGTTTCCTTTAGCCCCATCTACCCTCACCCTACAATGGAAAATTTTGAAGCAAATTCTAGAAAAAACATTACGTTATCTATAAATATTTCAGAAAGCATTTCTAAAACAGGAATTTTTTGCACACATTCCCCAGGCCCATTTCTAGCACTTGGTTCTTTAGCCTGTCCAGCAATTCTCTGAGCGTCCACATTCTTCCACTAAATTCCTCTTTTGCTCATTTTCCCAGAGTTGTCTATGTCGCTTGCAACTGAGGAATGAGACCTGATAAAGGACCTGTGGTGAAAGCCATATGATGGTGGGACAGTGAAGGGCCCCAGGACAACGTTAAAGATACAGGACACTTGTTAGCAGTAGTAAAAGGTTCCAGGTAACACAGTGGAAGGGGCCAGAAACGGGAAGCAGGTTGAAAACAGGCAAGGAAAGAGGACTGGCTGAACTAGGGGAGAAAGCACATGTATTTTGGAAGCTATGGTGTATTTTAATACCCTTTAGAATTTTTGTTTTTGCATTAGACCCAGTTATATTTTTTTTAAGCAAAATCTGCTTTACAACCATTGCACGTGAAGCTCTCGCCCTTGGTTTTGTAATAAAATATAAACAATCATACATTTTAAAATAATCCCCCAAAGAGAGAATATTTTCATTGTCTCACTAATGACACTCCCACATAGGTCATCCTCTCCCGAAATCAAAGAGACAAGGTGATAAGACAGTTTCAAATTTGGAATAAAACTTTAAAAATAAAATATGAAAAGTATAGTTTTTCTTAATTCATGTTTTGCCATCATCCTTGAGAGAACCCCAAAGGTGCTGTGTGATGCCGTCTGTGCAGGGTTGTCTACTTAGTGTTAGGGTAGAAGCTTTCAAAGAGCAAGTGCTTTGCTTCCTCTCTCCACCTCCCCAGCACCTGCGTCAGGATGCATGAGTGTGCAGCTGTGTAGTGTGAAACCTTTAGACCAGAGGGTTGATGTCTCATGTATAAGAATGAACCCTCTTTGGTTGAAAAAGATAATCCCTGAAATGCTTACTCCTCACGGCCATGTCACACCCCCTTAGAAGTTAAGCTATAAAACCTGAAATCTCCAAATCTGTGAGCAAAGTGGTTGAAACATGGCAAAAGTAAGTGTGGTCACTGAAATACAAAGTCATTCAAGAGACAGACCTAAAATCAGGCTACAAATCAAGATAGCGTCTGGAGAAACTGGAAGAAAAGCATCAGACCTGATGCTTTCTAAGAGTTTCCAGAGCCTCTGCATCCAGTGAACAGAGCTAGATAGCAAAAAAGGCTAGCAGATGGTACAGATGACAATGTAATCCTAGACACACGGAGGTCATGTTCAACGTTAAAAGCATGCTGCTCATTAGGACAACAAACTCACCCCCCCCCCCCCCCCCCCCCCCCCCAGAAGAGCAAAGGTTTGTAATCTGTAATTGGTCAGATATGAAAGGCCAGCTCACACTCTCTGGTCAGCTCCACAAAGAGCGTCTTGACATAATTCTGAAGCTGTTAGGATCCAATGATCTGAAGGACATTTTTGATTAGAGGTGTACCAGATGGACAGACATCAGAAGAGAGCAAGGTAGCACCGTATCACAAGGATGGATGCTATTTCTGTGATGAGGAATAGACTGTTCAAACTTGGGTCCTCCATATTCACTCTCAGAGGAGACAACTGGCACTCGGGAACACTTAATTACCAAGTCACCCTGTCCCAAGCCATTCACCCTGTGGGTACCCAATAAATATTAATTAAAGATGATGAAAAAGAGCAGCTTATTCGGGGGTGAGACAAGTGTGCTGTTTAGCCGTGCAGTACCTATCCTTACACACCACCGCAGGTAGAAGAGTGAGGTAAAATGATTTTTCTAATTGAAACTACAGGGGGTCTTTAGGTAACAGAATGTAATTACCTAACCTGGCATTTGGCCAGAGCAATGGGGTGTACGCCTCATGTTTTCAAAGAGGAGGCCATGATTGTGCAAAAGCAGGAAAGCTTCGATCCACATTGACGTTAAGTGACAAAACTGACCATGGTGAATGTGGAATTCTCAAAGGTAAATGATGGTCCGACAAAGATAAGGCATTCCTGAGGTATCTTAGTACATATCTATTTTGTAGGAAAACATCTATTTGGAATAATTCATGAAAAGAGTCTAAGGAATTAGACCTTGCTGTAGGCCATGCATCTTACACGTGCTTCTACTTCACTGTGAATTATATTGGGAGGTATACTTCTGTATTGGAAAGTATCAATAGTTCATCAGGTGCCAGGATAGAAGGAAGTGAGGGGCAGATTCCTTCTCTCCTCAATGTCCTGTTAGGACTGGTTTGTCACTCATGCATCTTTCCTCATCCGGATACATTTTATCCCCTTTGATTATAGCATCCTACTTGGTCACTCTGATCTTATAACTTGGTCCTCCCTTTAGCCAGAGAACAGTGTTCTGACAGGAGAAACCGGCATAACCAGAAAACAGAAATCAGACGAGCATACTCCTCTTCAGCAGCAAGTGACCACCAAGATGGATTAACTTGCTGCCCAATTCTAATTATGCAAATGCTTTTGATAGAGTCTTTCAAATTTAAATTTTACACGGCCCTTGCTCTTAAACCTGCAACTCATGTGCTTATGTGCCTATTTTATTTTTTAAGTCGTTCTAGGAGTACTGATTTAAGTTGCCCCATTCTTGAGGACTACAAGGGGAAAAAAAAAAAAAAAGCAAACCTACAGACGGCTAGCATCTGTGGTTCGACAGCGTTAATATGTGCAATAACACACAGTCTCTAATTGAATACAAGGATGTAACTCAATCCAGGGTCTGTGCTAACATCATAAACCATGACAGTGCGGCCCGAGCAATTAATAAATAGTAATAGCATCTTACAATTGAATTGTCAGGAAGGGCATTGTAATGGAGGTTTCTGCAGGGTATTCTTCTTGGGTCCCACCTGCTAACAAAATAAAAGTGGATACTCTTCTAAAATCTTGTCACAGACATTAATTTTTAATGTGTATCATTAAAGAAAAAAACCAACGACAAAAAAAAGGGAAGACGTATAATGGACAAAGAGGAAGTGACTAATAACTGCCTCTTGTTCGGGAAAGGATTCGGTCTCAGGGACATTCGGTTTCAGCTTACCAAAATCCATCTGAAGCTACAGATCCCCTCAGTGTCATTTTAAACACTGAAGTAAACATCAGAGTTGAAAGAAGTAATACAAAGAGACAGGGCAATCTTCTAAAGCTACCAGGCATTTCTCCCTGTTGCTAATAAACATACCCTTGAACAGTTCAGAGCTAAAAGAGGAAGGAGAATTTTGTGAATATTTCAAGCAATAGTCTGAAATCAATCACATCAAGATCACAGCGTTACTCTGGAAGTACTACTGTCTGCCCTAACTTAATTTCTAAAAGGACTTGTCCTAGCTGTGTTTTAAAATCCATTCCAATTGATTTAGAGTTCAAGATCATCTATATTTGTGGCAAGGCTGAATTTCCTTTGCTTGCACTAGGAATGCTCTTTACTCTGGGGTAGTACAGGGTAGAGGAAAGTATGAGAAAACCTATATAATATTCTGCAAAATTTTAAAACCACTGAAAAATGAACCTTGGCTTTGAAGTCACAAGAAACAGTTTGCAACCAATGGCTTCTTATTTCTTGAGCTGAAAAACAGTTTATACTGACTATATGTTAGGCTAACTTTATTTTTATTTCTTTATTTATATTCTTAATTGAAGTATAGTTGATTTAAATATTGTGTTAGTTTCAGCACACTGCTTTTTTTTTTTTTTGCAGCTTATATTACAAGATACCAAATATAATTCCCTGTGCTATACAGTAAATCTTTGTTGCTTATCTATTTTATGTATAGTAGTGTGTATCTCTTACTCCTATACTCCTAATACTCTCTCCCCTCCCACCCCACTTTGGTAACCAGAAGTTTGTTTTCTATGTCTGTGAGTCTGTTTCTGTTTTGTATATAGATTCATTTGTATATAGATTCATTCATTGTATTATTTTTTTAGATGCCACATATAAGTGATATCATATAGTATTTGTCTTTCTCTCTCTGACTTACTTCACCAACTATAATATTCTTTAGGTCCATCCATGTTGCTGCAAATGGCATTATTTCATTCTTTTTTATGGCTGAGTAATATTCGATTGTCTACATGTACCATATCTTCTTAAGCCAATCATCTGTTGACGGGCATTTGGGTTGTTTCCGTGTCTTGGCTATTGTAAATAGTGCTGCTATGAATACTGCGGTGCATGTATCTTTTCAAATTAGAGTTTTCATCTTTTCTGGATAGAAATCCTGGAGTGGGATTGCTGGATCCTACTGTAGTTCTCTTTTTAGATTTTTAAGGAACCTCCATACTGTTCACCATAGAGGTTGCATCAGTTTACATTCCCACCAACAGTGTAGGAGGGCTCCCTTTTTTCTGCACACTTTCCAGCATTTATTATTTGTAGACTTTGATGATAGCCATTCCGACTTCTGTGTGGCGGTTGTGTGATACCTCATTGTGGTTTGTATTTGCATTTCTCTAATAATTAGCCATTTTGAGCATCTTTTCACGTGCCTGTTAGCCACCTCTATGTCTTCTTTGGAAAAATAACTATTTAGGACTTCTTCCCATTTTTGGATTGAGTTTTACTTATTTATTTATTTTTGATATTGAGTTGTATGAGCTGTTTGTACATTTTAGATATTAACCCCTTGTCAGTTACACCATTTGCAAATATTTCCCCTCATTCCATAGGTTGTCTTTTTATTTTGTTAATGGTTTCTTTTGCTGTACAAAAGCTTTTAAATTTGATTAGGTCCCATTTTAAAATTTTTGCTTAGGCTAACTTTAAAAATTCAAAGTGTTATTGCTTTTAACTATAAAAGAAATGTAAGGATTAAGTTCTTTTTGTTTTGTTTCGTTTTTAGGTTGCAAACAATAAAAACTAATTTAAGTTATCCTAAACAAGACAGGGGTTTCATTGCAAGGATGCTGAACACCTGAAAGGATCCACATAAGAGAGGAACAATCTGGACCAGGAAGGGCAGACACCAAGGCATTTCCACAGAGTATTGGTAGCAGTTATTTTGGGAACTTCCTTAACATGCATTATTGTTCTTGCCCTAATCATTTCTGGGTCACACAACACACCTGACCACTGTTGTCTTACCCTTGTGAACCTATGATCAGAGACTGCTTTAAAGGAAGATTGCTATTGTAGGCCGAAGAAGCATTGCCAAAGTATTTTCAAGCACAACTCCCATTTTGCTATTGCTGACTCTGTCTCCATATTTATGTCAGTTCTGGTTGTCTACTCTCAATTATGCAAAAATTTAATTTTATAGAGGAAACTTTACATTACTTTGTGATCTTGAAAGGAAAGCAGTATGATTACTTACCAGTTTATTTAACTATGAGTTTGCATTAGCTTACAAAACTGAGGGTGGCTTTTGAAAAATCTGACCTTGAGGGCTTCTCAACAAATGGGTGTGGTGTTCATTTTAAATTATTAAAATAAAAGCTTTATATGAAAAAGTCCCACCATTAGAAAGATTGTATATCATCTAAACAAATTCATTTGCTTTTGTGGATTGAAAATGTCATCTAACTACAGTTCATAAATATTAGAGACTGTATATTAAAAGTATTCATAATAGTCTAAATGAAATCTTAAAAATATGAATTATTGCAATTGGTTGAATATATTAGGTTTTTATTATCCTAGCGTTTTTATCTAGGGTCATCTGTTCAGTCCAACTTTAAGCCTTGCTCATAACAGGCTAAGGTAGACAGAAAAATGGCATAATTGGATTTCTAAAAGAATCTTCTACTTTTCTAACAAAGAATAGAGAAAACACATATACAGTTATTTCTTTAAACCTTCATTTCACTTGAAATTATAGTCCTCTTCATGTATTGGCTTCAAATATGTCTGTTTCATACTTGTTTGTATCTGTAATTCTCTCTATTAGTAGGGAAACCCCCTACTAATCCTCTTGCCCTGGACTGGACACATAGGGTCAGTACTTGCTGAATTAATGAATGTATGAATGAATGAATGATAAAGAAGTCACATAAGTATTGAAAGCATTTCCTAACTGTCCCTGAGTTGGTTTTTCAAACAGTTGATCACATTACTTCCTTGTCCAAAGATTTTAATTCGTTAATATCTAAAGAATCAAGTTCTGCATCCTCTAAACCTTTAAAACTCAAGTTTACTTTTCCAGCCTTTTCTCCCACCAATTAATTGTTACATTTTCTGCAAGAAGTGTGCTTTCTTACTTTTGGTACTATTGTTGCTCTCTTGCATCTCAGAGACAGCTGCCTATTCTTTATCTAATGCTCCATGGGAGAATATTCTCTTGAATTTCCAATACTAATTATAATGAGTCTCACATACATATGAAGTACTAGTTGACTGAATCAACTAATGGATAAGTCATGAAATTCTAATCATCCTTTAGGAATGAACTCTAATATCATTTTTTGCCATGAAGGTTACCTAATGAGTCCATCTAGTAGCCATCTTTCCTCCCTCTAAACTCTCTTCCATCACCCAAGTAACAGATCCTGTTGCCTTCTCGGCCAGGTAGGTCCTGACCACACCTGCTATCTCTATGTCATTCTCCATGCCTTCCACCCTATTTTATATGGTTTATTAGCCTGACATTCTTCGTCCACTATAATAGCACACCAACTCCCTGATGTCAGGAGTCTATACTTCCTGTTAATAGGTATAGACACATATACGCTGAACAAATGAGTAGATTCCTACAGAAACATATGGAAATATTATTTACTCCATTGGATTCTAGATATTTGTGCTCAAGTCTTCCTCGCTGACAAAATTCTCAAAAGTTAAGAGAGCAGGTAGGACTTCTCTGGTGGCGCAGTGGTTGAGAGTCTGCCCGCCAATGCAGGGGATACGGGTTCGACCCCTGGTCTGGGAGGGTCCCACATGCCACTGAGCAACTAAGCCCGTGTGCCACAACTACTGAGCCTGCGCTCTAGAGGCCACAAGCCACAACTACTGAGCCCGTGTGCCACAACTACTGAAGCCCGAGCACTCTAGGGCCCGCCTGCTGCAACTCCTGAGCCTGCGTGCTGCAACTACTGAAACCCATGTGCCTAGAGCCCGTGCTCTGCAACAAGAGAAGCCACCGCAATGAGGAGTCCGTGCACTGCAACGAAGAGTAGCCCCTGCTCGCCACAACTAGAGAAAGCCCACGTACAGCAATGAAGACCCAACGCAGAAAAAAAAAAAAAAAAGATAGCAGGTAATTCACTTTTGATCCTGCACACATAAATGTACTTTCATTTATTCAATATTAATAATAATAATCACAAACATTTACTGAGTGCATAATAATAGATACCAGGAACTGTGCTAAGGTTATTACGTGCTACATTTTATTTGATACTCCTAGGAAACCTTTTAGGTAAAAACTATTACTTCCAATTTTTAAAAAATATTTATTATTTATTTATTTATTTTTGGCTGTGTCGGGTCTTAGGTGCAGCAGGAGGGATCTTTCGTTGCAGCACGTGGGCTTCTCTAGTTGTGGCACGCAGGTTTTCTCTTCTCTGGTTGGGGCGCACAGGCTCCAGGGCGCACGGGCTCCGTAGTTGTGGGGGGCAGGTTCCAGAGTATGTGGGATCTGTAGTTTGTGGCACACAGACTCTCTAGTTGAGGTGCGTGAGCTCAGCAGTTGTGGCTCATGGGCTTGGCTGCCCCGTGGCATGTGGGATCTTAGCTCCCTGACCAGGGATCCAACCCACGTCCCCGGCATTGTAAGCTGGATTCTTTGTCACTGGACCACCAGGAAAGTCCCACTATGACTTTCATTTTAATATGAGTAAATAAAGGCTTCAGAGATGCCAAGTCATTTGCCCAAATCATAATAGATTCAATGCCAAGACCAGGACTGAACACAGACATATCAGACTCCACAACGTATACACTTAATAAACAAGGTTCCATGACATTTCTTGTTGTATCAATAAAGTTTTCCTGAATGAGTGATTCAATGAATACACACTTATCGAAAACAAAAATATCTGACTTTTATTTAAAAACCAGAATCATGAACTCCCACAGCAGGAAGGGCTCCTATCCACCACCTCACTCCCATGCTCACTCCCTCTTCCACAAATGCATCTTCTCTATAATTTCCTGACTAAAATTTTGCCCAGCTTCTACTTGGAATTCTCTAGGGAAAAGGAGCTGACTTTCTCTAGAAGTAGACTTTAGCATTGTAGGTTAATTTTGAATTTTAGGGTGAGTCAAAATCATATTACAGTGAACCGAAATCTGTCTTCCTGAACATTCTATTCACACATCTATTTCTTTTCCCTGTGACCACATAGGATAAGTGTAACCTCTTCTCTATCATGACCAATGAGCCTTCTCTTCCAGAGACTAAGCATCCTTGTTTTTTTTGTCTGCTTTTTACCTCTGCATAGTACCAGGGATAGCTTACTGGAGAATATCCAAAGCTTTATACAAATTATTAAAGAGAGTCATATAAATTTTATAAAATTACAAAAGCCTAAAGATAAAATAAAAGGGATGATTTGCTCACAACCTTCTTAATAACATTATGCATTATTGAAAGAAAGCTAATACACTGATTCTTTCTTTGTGGAGAGGCTGTAGTCAACGCATTACATGCATTATCTTGTTGCATCCTTACAAGGTATCACAGTGTAGGTGCTATAATTAGTAAGTTTAGTAATTCGATCATGAAACTGTGTCTCAAATAGGGTTATGCACTCTTCAAGGACATTCAAGTAGTAAGTGAAATGATGATCATCATCATCTCTGATTCTAAAACCCCTGCTCTTTTTTATTATTGGGGTATAGTTGCTTTACAATGTTGTGTTAGTTTCTGCTGTAGAACGAAGTAAATCAGCTATATGTATACACATATCCCCTCCCTCTCAGACCTCCCTCCCACACCCCCATCCCACCCATCTAGGTCACCACAGAGCACTGAGTTGCTCTTAACCACTACTCTATACTGCCTCATAATTTGAAAATTAACTATATATAAATAGACGTTTACGAAGGAAATAATGCAATTTGAATTTCAAGGATTTCTACAGTTTTATGATGATATAAATTAAAGGCTTCTCTGCTATCTCACCAAATTCTCTCTTGCCCTACCTCAAGCAATAAGTTTTACATTGAGAACACCCTTTTAGTCTTTAAAAAACTAATAATGCAATAGCCATAAAATTGAAAAATTGCCCATCATCCCCTTGCTCTCTCGCTCTCTTTATTTACAGCTTTTCAATCTGGTTTTGTTCTGCTTTCTTAGGGCAGCAATTACTGGAGATAACATTGCCACAGCTATTACATGATACCCAAAGATCCCATGTACTTTGTTCATTCTCTTGATGGCTCCTGACCCCTTGGTATTTTTTAGAGCAGGTAGTTAGTTGAGTGTGGGTGTGTGAGAGAGTAAAGAGATGAATGTACAGGTGAATGGCTGTACAAGTTTAATTGGGACTTTTAATAAAACACCTTGTGGACGTTCAGACAATAGAGTAGAGAGCTGGGTATCCTTGACAACTGTGTAGGTATACAGCGAAACAAAAGAAAGACCAGGGAATTCACAGTAGGAGATCTAAGCAGTAGCTCATTGGGGTAACAGCTGACAGCCTTTTGGTGAAAGCCTCAAAATTTTTCAAATGTGTTCGTGAAATGTACCATGGATAGTGGGTCATTAGAACATGTGAACAAAAGGCATTAATAACTGGCATAGTGGCTGATGGATCACCGTAAGAACTGATGTTGAGTGTTAAATTTTCTGTGTGGTTACAAGTAATGGTTCTAAGTAATACAGTTACAGATGGAAAGAATGATCAGTAAATAATAAGAGCCAGCTTTTAGCACCACTAACTATGTATCATTGAGCTGAGTTTCCCCATAGGTAAAATGGGGTAAAAAAAAAAAAAAAAAAAAAGTTTATCCTACTTATGTCACAGGTAATTGAAAACAATGCTCATGACGGTTTTGGGATACTGAGTGGTCTCATCTGAAATTCAAGTGGACTTCTTAAGGATCACGTGTGAAATCCAGTAACAGCGGACATTTAGTTTAACTGCATGACATTCATGCTCACCCCAGGAAACAGTTCACAATTTTAATTCAGGGATATGCATTCTTTTGATGTCAGTACATGAGATTCTGTCTACCTCTAGGAGTGGACACTTGCCCCTGGATAAAGCCACTGAGCACAGCTTATTCCTCGTGTCACTGCAATTGGTTTAGGAACAAATAAGTGATCCATGAGATTTTTGCTGGAGGCCCTCTTACTATCCTGACAAGTGGAGTCAATGTGGAGTTGAGAAATAGGGAGACACCAAGTCCTCATGACAACACGTGATTCCTGAATCTAGCTACCTTACCCTGGGACTTATCATTACATCATACAATTCATTACCCTTTTGTGTTTAAGCAAGTTGAGTTAGAGTTTTTGTCACTTGTAACAGACATTTAACTAATAAATCATTAGCTAATAAATCAAGAAATAACTTCAATCTCTTTAATCTTGGCTAAAAAACTGTGCTTGCACTATATTATATATTAGTGTTTCCCAAATATTTAGGATGAGGCAACCCCTTGTCATAAAACGTCTGCCAATTTTGGAGAAATTACTGATAATATGATAGACATTTTGAGACATGCAGGTATAAATGATCACTGCTTTCAATAGATCTTAGTCTACCATATCTAAAACAGACAATGTTAATTCATCAAAAATACATTATACACTTAAAAAAACTGGCAAATGACATACAATTACATTTCATGGAAGAAGACATACAAATGACAAATGGGTAAGGTAGGATTCAACCCAGTAAAAACAAATAACTCAAAACATTAATAGACGGAGTTAGTTAACAGGAATATACCAATGTTAATTTCTTAGTTTTGGCAAATGTACAAAGATTATGTAAGATGTTAACATTAGGGAAAATTCTCTATACTATCTTTGCGACCTCCATAAATCTGAAATTCTTCCAAAATAAAAAGTTCATTAAAATTCATATGCATATGCATTCATATGCATATCAAGTTGGCAAGATTTTTTAGCAGCAATATAAAATGTGGTTCAGTGTGCTGGAAAAGGGTATCCTTATAACTTATGATGGAAGAGTAAATGCCAACTTTCTGGAGGTTTATTCAGTTAACACATCTGAACCCATAAAATCAGCTCACACTTTGGTCCAAATTACCTCTTCCAGAAAAATAATTCTTAGGAAATAATCTGAAGGATGTACAAATATTTATGCAGATGGATATTTATGTAGGTAATATCCTTCTATTAGTTAAAAATTCAAGCTATGTACATATCCAGTAATAGGGATCTCATAAATGATGGAACATTAATACAAATGGGATACTATTGTACCAGAAACAAATCATACTGAACTAGATAAAAATACCTAGCAAAATCGGAGCTTTCTTGGGTAATATTAAGCGGGAAAAAATCACATCAACATGTAACATATATAGTACAATGCCAATTATATTATTATTTATTTCTGAAAAGAATATATATATCAAGCACCTATGGTGTTTGGCATGGGGGATTTGGACAGCAATGAACAAAATACACAAAAATCTCTGCCGTAATGGAGCATATAGTGTAGAGGCCAATAAGAGCAATAAACAAGTATGTTGAATAGTATGTTAGAAGGTGATAAGTTTCATAGAGAAAAACAAAGCAGGTTGGGAGATGGGGAGTGTGGGAATGCCATAGGGAAGTGCTGGAATTTTAAACGGGTTGGCCAGGAAAGATCTCTGAGAAAATGATACATGAGCAAACGCCTGAAGATAGTGAGAGAGTGAGGCTGTGGCTTTCTAGGGGAAGAGTAATCCAGACGGAGAGACTAGAAAGTGCCTGGGCTTGGAGGTAAGGGCGTGCCTGGAGATTTCTAGGATCTGCAAGGAGGCTAGTGTACTGGAGCATAAAGGAAATGGGAAAGAGTAGTAAAAGCTCAGCACAGGGTAGACTGCATAGGTCCTTGTAAGAACGTGGCCTTTACTTTGAGTGAAATGGAGAGCCATTGCAGGGGTTTGAAATGAAGGGGGGCATGGCTTGATTTACCTTTTAAAGAGATCATTTTGGCTGCCACTTTTGAGAACGGAGATTGAAGGAGGTAAGAGTGAAAGCAGGCCAATGCAATGGTGCAGGGGAGCAATGATGGTGGCTTACACCAGAGTAATGGCAGTGCAAGTGGTAAGCAGTAGTTAGATTCTGGAGATATTTCTAAATTATAATAACTGAGAGAATTGGATATGGGATGAGGTGTGACATGAATCAGAAACTCCTTTAAATATTTTGACCTGAGAAAATAGAAGGATGGAGTTGCCACTGACAGAGATGGGGAAGGCTGCAGCTAGGGCCAGTTGGATGGTCAGACCAGGAATTCAATTTTAACATGTCAAGTGTGGGATATTTATTAGACTTTCAACTACAAATATTAAGTAAGCAATTGAATATTTTAGTATGAAGTTCAGAGTAAATCTCATGTAACACTGGATCTCATACAAATAGAGACACAGGACTGGGTAAGATCACCAAATCAGGGGAGATATTAAGTAGTGAAAAGCAAGTTCCAGCGAGTAAGCCATGGCAAACTCCAAAACTAAGAGGTCAGAGAAAACAAACTCTTGTTCTTGTTAGAGAAAAGCAAAGCAAAGGAGACTCAGAAAAACCAGCTAATGAGTTAGGAGGAAAACCATCCTGGAGGCCAAGGGAACAGAATATTTCAAGGGGAAGGGAGTGATCTGTTGGATCAAATGATACTTATAGGTCCAGTAAGATGAGACTGAGAATGGACAACTGGATTTAGCAACATGGAGGTCATTAATGACCTTTACAAAGTCAGTTTCAGTGGAAAAGAATGTGTTTTAAGAGAGGGAGAGAGGACAGTGTGTTGCCAGTGGTTTCCAGGCATTTTCCTATTAAGACAAGGGAAGAATTAGGGCCATTGCTAGCAGAGGAAGTGGGATCAAGAATAGATTTTGAAAAAATAACATGCGACATAAAAGCATGTTTCATACTTATAGCTAAGCTCCAAGAAAGAGAACTGATGATGAAAGAAGAGAGAGAAAAGTTCCTGGAGCAGGAAGAAGGGACGTGACCTAATACTCAGTTCAGGTTGGTGTGTGCAATTCTGTTTATCTATTCAAATAGTATCTGTGAATTCTGTGGGGTTTCATGCAATCTTCATCTTCTCAAATATTTCAAAATATTTTCACAATAATTTTACAGATTACAAATTTTAGGACCAGAAAATACTATGTTAAGAAAGCATCAAGCATTTCTTTAGATTTTGCCTTATATGTTGTTGCAAGAGATGTGGAAGAAAACAGCTGAACACAAAATAAGTAACCCAGACTTACGTGAGGTATCCCACCTGAAATTTTCAAGAGTAACACAGCTAAGGAACCATCCTATACTTTTATCTGCCATTTTATATTTAATATAGTTCTTTACTTGGTACTTAACTAGGCAAAGGATGTAACAGAAGATGTTTGTGAAAGCAGAAATTCCTTGAGTTAATGCTATGATCTGAATGTTTTTGTCTCCCCAAAATTCACATGTTGACATCCTAACCCTCAAAGGAGATGGTATTAGTAAGTGGGGTCCTTGGGAGGTGTTAAAGCTATGAGGGTGGAACCCTCTTAAATGGGATTAGTTCCTACAAAAGAGGCTCCAAAGCAATCCACAGCCCCTTCCACCATGTGAGGATACAGTGAGAAGTCTGCAACTAGAAGAGGGCCCATGTTTGATCTCAGACTTACAGCTCACAGAACTGTGTGCAGTAAATTTCTGTTGTTCATAAGCTACCCAGTCTGTGGCATTTTGTTAGAGCAGCCTGAATGGACTAAGACAGTTAATCAGAAGAATACATGAAGAAAAAAAAAACTTCATGGGAGTTGAAAAGGCATCGAACCACAGTCACAGACACAGAGCTCACAATCATACATGCATACCACAAACACAGGCATACAAAACACATGCATAAACACGCACAATCACACGCATACATATGACTCACACAAACATCCATACATGCGTATAAATACACAAACATGTATACAAACATACACAAATACACGCAATCACATGCACTCACACCTACAAACACACATGCACACATATTCACACACATAGATACACACAAGTCTGTCTAGTTCTGGTTTAGCTTGAAGGCCTGTGGTTTCCTCCGGTGCTTTCTTTTCTCACAGATAATACCCCACATGTTTGTGCAAATTCAGATATTAGCCTGAATAACTAAGATTTTTACAGCTAACTTTTTAAAGTGACGCTAATATCTAGGCCCCAAACCAAAGATAACTGGAATTAGACTAGATCATGGCCTGAATACTCAAAAAACAAAAAAAATCTCCACAAACCTCCACTATAGCACTGTGTAAGACGAGATGTCTTCAGGTCATCCTATCAGAAGTCCAATCTAACTTGTAAGTTATTCTGCTCCCCCATTAAGATACCACAACGATCTCTTGATATTTTCATACGTATATACGTATATTTTTTCTGAACTTTTACATAAAACTTTTCATTAATTTATTCATAGATGTGAAGTATAATTGCTCTTGTGATTTTTTTTGCTCCCACTGCATTTTAAATCTTGCATAATATAAAAAGGAGTACACCAGGCACAGATTTGGTCCTTTGATAAGGCTCATCTTGCCTGGGCAAAGCATACAGGGGATGGGGTTGTCACTTCCAACTTATACAGGGTCCTCAACCAAATCCCATCCAGTAGTTGAGAGACAGAGGGAGAAAAGCATTAAAATATATTCTTCCCTTTAGTGATGTATTCTCTGGACATATATCCATGCACTAGTAACTTGTGTTAGATAAGGCATGGAACAAAAATAAAACTATCAGACAGGCTGTGGGCTCTCGGAGGGCAGGAGCAAAATACTATGAGTTTATTTCTATCCCCAACGCAAGCACCGCTCTGGAATATGGTAGATACTCTTATATGTTTATGTTACTCAACCTTTGAGTAGAATCATTACTTTCCATTTATCACTACACTATACCACATTTGCCATAAAAATCATTCTGAAAGAAGACATGATTTTATTTTTTTCTCAGAAATTTTAAGGATACTTTATGGATCAATAAGGGGGGAAGCATTTCAATTAGACACTGGAGACAGTTTTAGTATGATTGTGTGTTTACAAATGTGTGTTGTATATAACATTGCTGTGTGTACATACATGGAGGACGAGGCCTCTATCAGGCTTCATATACCTGTGTATATGGATAGGTACACAAGTATATATCATTATTAAGGTGGCTATACCTACATCAAAAGGAAAGCAGCATCTTGAATCAATAGACAGAATTTTGCAGCCCAGTAGGTACCAAGATACAAAATATGTACCCTCTGCCACCCTCCATTTGCTCTGCTCTTGCTCCTGTAACTTGTTCCAGCATTGAGGTCTTTGGTGTCATAGTGACACCGTTCTTTACAGGCCTTACTGTTCCGTTCTTCAGCAACTGCACTTTGGAAGTGGCAAAAGCCACTTCCCAGGGAGCTGCAAGACAGCCTCTTAGTAACGAAAGTCTATTTCCATGCCCTCCTCCTGCCCCAAATTCCATCCTCATGATACAGAAACACAGTTAGAGATGAAAAATACGCTTCATTATCTTGGGAGCGCAGAGAAAGATGTTATGGCTTTATTTAGCAGTTGCTTTTATGTTTTTACAAACATGTTAATTTCATTTTTTTTAATGTAATTGTGCATTAAATCATCTCAGACAATTGTGTGATTTGGAAATAAAAGTCCAACAAAATAAGTAAAAGCTATAATGTTGTTTTTTCATTCCCGCTTTTTGTAGTCTGTTTTTATGTTCATTAAGCATTAGTGTCTCCGCTTCTTCCTGGGAAGATTAATCTGAAGGCTCATAGAGACTCTTGCCTTCCTGTCTTTAGTTCTCCTGGTGCTCTGAGCTTTTCCCTGGCTTCTGTATCTACTGCTCATGAATTACCAGTCCCAACAACATTAGGACTTATAAAGCCTCATAATCCTTTAGTTGACTCCCTAACAGGGCCACCAGGTGGATGAAGACCTCAACCCTGGGGGAGAAACTGTAAAGAGACCTAAACTGCCTAAAGTAAAATTATGAATTCCAGGCTCCAGAATATCACTGTACTCACGCAGAATAATGGTGATAGATTTTTGCTTTTTACTAGAATGTCTGCAATGGAATGTATGCAGTGTAATTCAGCATGTTTGAGAGATGTTTATCTTTCTCTTAAAAGTTGGTCCATTTAATGTATACATAGTTATCTATCCTATCTCCCATTTTAAGTTTGTGAGGCACGAGACTTTCTGATGGATGTTAATGATGGACTGGGACTCTTGAGTGGGGCCTCTGTGTCATGAATTGATTCAAGACTAATCTCATACATGTTAGATTTTTTTTTTAACAAATGTCCCTCAATACATATGAATAATCAAACTCTTTTGTCCTACTTTCTTTAGTCTGTTTTAATGTAGATTATTGTTATAAGATATTATACTGCCTTTAAGGGAATGTGTACTAGTCTGCTGGGCTGTTGTAACAGAGTACTGGAGATTAACCATGGAAATTTATTGTCTAATGGTTCTGGAGGCTAGAAGTCCAAGATCAAGATGCTAATAGGGTTCATTCGTTCTGAGGGCCTAGGGAAGGATCTGTTCCAGGCCTCTCTCATTGGCTTACAGATGGTCATCTTCTCCCTGAATCTTTTCACATCATCTTTCCTCTAGCATGCCTCTGTATTCAATTTTCTCCTTTTTATAAGGACACTAGTCGTTTTGGATTCAGTCCCACCCAAATGACCTTATTTTAACTTGATTACTTTTTAAGGAGGCTATCTCCAAATGAGGTCACATTCTGAGGTAAGGAGGGTTAGGACTTTTAACCTATGAATTTTAGGGGACACAATTCAAACCATAACAGGATGTAAAACTTTTTTTTCTTTTCTAGTGGTGTTCATCCAACTTAAAAATACATAGCTTTCCAAAGACACATTCTGAAAAAATCACTAAAGAGTAACTTTTCTTTCACAAGTCTAACATGAAATTTTGTATGATCCAGGCAAGATTATATATAAAACAAACAAAATCACACTTAATTTACTTGTAGTGTAAACCTCAAGACAGATATATGTATATGTATGTACACATGCACTAACCTATACAACAACAAAAGTATGTGTACATAACCAGCGTTGAAATTAATTTCCGCCTGAGGCTACTATGAAATGTCAATTAAACTGCCAAACTTTCAGAGCTTGGTACTCTATCTTCCTGCCTTAGGGAGCTTTTGTATTCAATTTATTGTTAAATAAAACAGCCAACTTGGCAGCAGAGTTAGATTAACAAATTATAATGAACTTTATTTTTTGCTTAAAAAAATAAGGTGAGCTAATATTCCTGGAGAATAAATTTCAGAGAGATTAAAGATTTTGAGAGAGGTTATTTGTTTGTAACCATTTCAAGTTGAGCAGGAGAAAAAGAATGTGCCCACAAGCTTGTTTGAATTAAACAGAAGTATAAAAGGAACCTGACCGAAAACTAATAGTGGTTTTAACATTTCTTTTATTAACATTTAATATTTTATTAGGAGGAACTTGACATCAGAAGCCAAAAGGAGCCATGGAACAGCTGTGGGCCTGAAATTTAAGTCTTCCGTTTGACCCATTTATATTCATTTTTTACTTCCTTAAAAAGCACGTGCGCGCACACACACACACACACACACACACACAAACACACACACACACCTAATTAAATCAGCTTGTCTGCAGAGCCCACTCATCTGATTGTGCAGCTGAGGCTATCACTGCTCCAATAAAATTCTGTGATTCTACTCTCTACCAAGGGGGATTAGGGAACTTTCTGGAAGGCCACTGGGGCAAGAAGGCATCTTTTGTCTGATTATAGACTTTAAATGTTTGTTATTATTGGCATATGTGACACGGTACAGGTGGGCTAACTCCATACAGGGGCTGGGCTAAGTGTTTTACATGTATTATCTAATTTAATCCTCTCAACAATCCATAAAGGTGAGGCAAAGGAGAATTCAACAGAGATTAAGTGACTGGCTCACCAACATAAATATCATTAATGGCATTTCTGCAGCTTTTGAAAGTTTGACAGTGCGAAGAGGGGAAGAAGCTGAATTTAATGTAGTAGAAGAAAGATTTCCTTTCAAAAGTCAGGTGTGTATTTCTCAATTTAAGTGAGAGAAAAGGGCTGAATATTTCTATTTTATTATATCGCAGCTAGCATATTGAGCTCCTACTGATTGCCACACACTGATCTAAGCACTTTATGTATACTACCTCCTTTACTTTAACTGGGAAAACAGTTACCCTATGAGATAAATTCCACTGTTATTTCCAATTTCCAGAGCTTAATTACTTTACTTAGGTCACCCAGTTGGGATTTAAAGGCCCCTGGCTTGCTCTAGAGCCTTTATCTTAACTCCCATTTTACTGCTAGGCTTTAATAGGATCAAGCAACCTTTGTTTTATCAAGCAACTAATGGGTAGCTTGACTTGCCCATAGGGCGTGTTTATAAAAATTAAGGTGTGCTATCCAAATCCTTCAAATAAATTTTATATTAAATAAATGAAGGCAGTATATCATCTAAAAATATTCTGGAAATAGACATTTTTTCCAAAGAAGACATACAAATGGCCAATGGGCACCTGAAAAGATGCTCAACATCACTAATTATTAGAAAAATGCAAAAGCAAGACCACAATGAGGTACCACCTCACACTGGTCAGAATGGCCATCATCAAAATGTCTACAAATAATAAATGCTGGAGAGGGTGTGGAGAAAAGGGAACCCTCCTACACGGTTGGTGGGAATGTAAATTGGTGCAGCCACTATGGGAAACAGTATGGAGGTTCCTTAAAAAAATAAAAACTGAGCTAACCTATGATCCAACAATCCTACTCCTGGGTATATACCTAGAAAAAAATGAAAACTCTAATTTGAAAAGATACATGCACCCCAATTTTCATAGCAGCACTATTTATAACAGCCAAGGCATGGAAACAACCCAAGGGCCCATCAACAGATGACTGTCTTAAGAACATGTGGTATTGTATATATACAATGGAATATTACTCAGCCATATAAAAGTATGAAATATTGCCATTTGCAGCAACATGGATGGACCCAGAGATGGGCCTTAGTGAAATAAGTCAGAGAAAGACAAATACTGTATATCATTTATATCTGGAATCTAAAAAATAATAAAAATGAATCTATATGTGAAACAGAAACAGACTCACAGACACAGAAACCAAACTTACGCGTTACCAAAGATGAGAGGGAGGGTAGTAGGGACGAATTAAGAGTATGGGATTAACAGATACAAACTACTATACATAAAATAGATAAGCAATGAGGGTTTACTGTATTGCACAGGTAATTATATTCAACATCTTGTAATAACCTATAATGGAATATAATCAGAAAAAAATAACTGAATCACTATGCAGTACTCTTGAAACTAACACCACAGTGTAAATCAACTATATTTCAATAAAAGAAGATCTCTGATAAAATAATCTGCAATTTGAGCAACTAAATTATTCACCATAAAATTATTAAAAAGGGAAGAAAGTTAAAACCAAATATCTTAATGATCTTACTAAAGGAGAACTCAGATTATGGCACATCCAAATGAATGAATAATATTAAATCATAAAAATAACATTTACAAAGATTTGCAAATGGTATGGGAAACTACTTATAAAGTTTTAAGTAATATTGAGTATTGTTTTTATGGTAAGTTTTCAAATATATAGAAGTATTTGAAAAAAGATCTAGAGGGAAATATATTGATATGTTGGCAGGACGTATCCATATCCAGGTGGTAAAGATTAAGGGGGTGGAGTTTCACTTACACCTTGTAGCCTTTTTTCAAATTTTGTATTGGTAACGTGTATTACTTACATAATCAGGGAAAATCATATTTTTGAAAGATAATTCTATCGCAACGAGACATTTTCCATAACCAAACTAAACACCTCGGTTTTTGTGCATTCAGTATTTAACAACAGGGATCAGGGAACCTTTTCTGTATAGAACCAAACAGTACATATTTCAGACTTGCCGACCAACCAGCAAAATGGAGGATATTATGTAGATACCTAACAAGAAAGAAAACAAATGTCCGCCCATTTTTTGACAAAATTCAAAATATAATCCTAATAATGGAGTATTCCTTTTTGCAAAACGAATGAAAAGGCTGAAATCCTTTTCATGTGTGTGCTCACATTTTGCTTAACTGGGATTCAAAGTGAGCATTCCCCATCACCAAAATTTACTGCAAATGCTCATCTGTTAATACTGATCTATAATGAGATTTTTCATATTTTATCTTTGAAAGTGGTTTTTCACACGGATGGGTGACACATGGGGCTCTTGAAACGCCGTCGAGTTGTGACTGCTTCAACTGCGGTTTATAGTACGCCCAGCAGTGAGCGACACATATGGCTTCTGCTGTAACTACAGAACAGTGTCTTCTGTGGTATGAAGGCAACCACACACATACACAAATGAGTGTGGCTGTGTGCCAATAACACTCTATTTACAGGACGCTAGCATTTGGATTTCAAATAATTTTCAGGTGTTAACAAAATATTCTGCTTTTGAATTCGAAACCATCACAAATGTAAAAAACGATTTTTTTTTTTCAAAATAAAATGTTTAAGAAAGAAAAGATACATCTATTTTTAGCTAATGGACCAGGCAATCACAGGCAGCAGGTTATATTGGGTCTGTGGGTTGAAGTTTGCTGATCCCTACTCGAGAAGTAGGCAAGCCTCTCTTGTAAACTTCATCCGGTAACCATCTCTGAGAGCACTGAATACATTAATATATCCTTCCAAAAAAACGAAAATACCTTTAAGTAAAATGATGTCTCTAGTATATCTATGAATTAATTCTGTGGGTAAAGAAACCACACAACCAGACAGTGAAAACCATTTGAGAGACAATCTGAAGGAAATGATTACAGCATCAGAAGGAAAATCAAGGTTTTGAGAGCTAAACTCAATGTTACATCCTCCAGACCTCTGGATACTTTTTATGGGAATTCTAGATTGTCAGGAATTATGCTTAACACATCCATTATCTTAACCTTTTAAGAAATAACAGTAAATATTTAGAATGTTAAAAATAAAGCTGCCAACTATTAAAGTTCTATACCCCTATCTTCATATGTTCATATGTTATTTCTTCCCTTACTGGCTACCTGAGGCCTTAGCAGGACACAAACGATATGCGGAAGGGTTAGTCAGAGTTTTGAGCAGGAAAATACTTGATGAGGCTTAAAGATGAAAAGCGTGTTGAAACACATTAGCCATCTGCTTCCACCATATCTTTAGTGCAAAGTTCCTCACGAAACATCTCTATACATCAGGATCATCTAGGTTCCTTGTTAAAATGCAGATTCCTGAGTTCAAGGTGTTTCTAACAGGACTAAATTTGGAGAATTAGAGTTTTAGAAGTTGTTTCAGGCAAACATTGTATGGTTTCCATTTACAAAGCATGACATTTCTAGATTTTCCTCTTTAATAATTTACATACATAGTCTGCCTCTTCCACTCACCTCTTTATGAGATATAATTTTTTTCAGCAAAGTAATTTCATATCTAGTAAAAAGGTGTGCGTTCTCATAAAAATACCATAAAAAGTAATCAATGCTTATTCCAGGCAGCTACTTGTATAACTCATATCATGGGAATGTTTTACACTCATTGATGGAGAGAAAGGCAAAGTGAGCGATCAGGTAAGGGAGGTAACCAGGGAAAGCCTCAAGCTGGGATGGAAAAGAAGGTACAAGTGACTACTGGATTAAGTGTTCCATATGAAGTTTATCTATTAGGAACAGGGATTTAAATGTGCAAAGCAGAGAAAGGAAATTTGCGAGTCAGTCACAAATCAGGACCTTTCTCAATCACTTCTTAAATTGTTTACGGTAACTACATTCCTTGAAGTGTGGTCTGAAATGCCCGAGGTACTTTTGAAAAAAATTCAGATTCCTGGACCTATCCCAGATCTACTGATTCAGAATTTCTGCAATATGTCCATAAATCTGTATTTTAAATCACCTGGCCAACCATACATGCGTTAAAATGTATTAAAATTGATGGATGAACGGATAAAGAAAATGTGGTGTGTGTATATGAAGGAATATTATTCAGCCATAAAGAAAGAATAAAATCTTGTAATTTCTGACAACATGGATGGAACCTGAGGGCATCATGCTAAGTGAAATAAGTCAGAGAGAAAGACAAAGTTTAATCTCACTTATATGTGGAATCTTAAAAAAAAAGAAAAAAACAAACAAACCCCTAGCTCATAGATCAGATTATTGGTTGCCAGAGGCAGGGAGCATGGGGTGGGCAAAATGGGTGAAGGGTATCAAAAGGTCCAAACCTCCAGTTATAACGTCATGGGGATATAATGTACAGCATGGTGACTATAGTTACTACTGTATTGCATATTTAAAAGTTGTTAAGAGAGAAGATGTTAAACGTTCTCATCACAAGAAAAAAATCCTGTAACTATGTATGGTGATGGATGTTAACTAGACTTATTGTGGTGATCATTTTGCAATGTATATAAATATCGAAGCATTATGTTGTACACCTGAAAGCAATATAATGTTACATGTCAATTACATCTCAGTAAAAATGTGTTAAAATGGACTACTCCCTAGGCACATGATTCCATTTTTTCTTTTGAGTTGTTAAAAGTCTTTTAATTTATTCATTTCAACAAACTTCCTAGAGATCTAATTATGGCAAAGGATTCTATATACAATAAAAAATCAACTGCAGTGGTAGCCTCAAAAAGAAATCCACAATATACTTAGGAAATGCAGATAAATTGGCTGCCACAGGCAGAGTAATAAATGTCGTGATACCAATAAATCCAAAGTGCCAAGAAAACATTAAAAAATGAAAACAAAAAATTTATGTTCAGGTAGAGTCAATTTTGCCTTTAGGATACTGTAATCTGTTTCTTTTCAGATGTTTTGTCTGGGTGATAATATTTTTAATCATAAATTATTTATTCATGATGGAAATTTACCTATTTTGACCATATCTTTGATGCTGTTTCTAAAAAGTGACCTACTAACCATTTTCATCAAAATTATCTGGAAGGAAATGAGTCCAGTTCTTTGACTCTTAGTCAAAGGCTTAATCTACTCAAGATTGTTCCTCATGAAATTTTGTTATTAGTTTAGGGTAGAAGAACCCCAAACATTATACTTTTATATTTAATTGTGTTCAGAGAAATAAAATATGAAGAAATTTCTTCCTGTTTTGTACATGACTTAATTAAATAATTTGGGGGTTGAGTGGAATAAAACACAGCAAAAGGTCTTATTTCCAAATATTCTAAGAGAAAAGCCATGATAAACCCAGAGGTTTAGATAAACCTGGGTTTGATCCAAGGCCTAACTTAGAAGCTGTGTGCCCTTGGACAGCTTACTCAATATCATGAAGTTTGTCTCCACTTATATCTACCACACTAGACTTAGCAACATACACATCATATCAATTGCATGCATATTTGATATGCACAAATACACACATGTACCAGCATATGTACACCCTATTATACACAACACATATACAAGTGTACCTGTGTAAACACACACACACACACACACAAGTAGTTATAAGTAATCATGCTTATTTTGTAATATTGTAGAGATTAAATAAAATAATGAATATAAAGTGATTACACAGCACCTGGCTCATAACAGGTGCTCAATGAACACTGGTGGTAGGGCTGAGAGAAAGAGAGTGAGGGATTTGAGGTTGGAATGAAACAAAACACAAAATCGAGAACTCATACCATAAAAGTGAGAGGAAGGTAAACATTTTTAAAAAGGTTTACTCCTAATACCTTGAATAGCTTTACTTTTTGTAAATAGATACAAGTTGCTTCTGTGCTATTAAATGTAGTGGCCATGCTATCCTCTCATTGATTGAATGGACATCATTAGAATAAGCACAAAATAGAGTAAGCACAGACAGGTTATTAGTATTTCATCTGAACTCTGAAAATGTCAAGCCATATAGGGCTGATGGATGGTGATATGAAACCCATTTCCAGTTATCATATGTTAATAAATGGAAACAATGTGCAATCTACAAGGATGTTGAAAACCCCAGAATGAGCAGAGTACAGAGTCTATACAGTTACCTACATTTTTGGCCTCATTAAAATATGCAGATCATATCATTAGGAGACAGTTTCCTGGCAGAGCCTTCTCCTACAGTTCAGTCACAGGCACACATTGGCAGTTGTTAGTACAATGAGTTTAACCACAGCAACATTCTTCTATGTAAAAACAAATGCAAAAGAAGACGAAGAAGCAGAAGCAGCTCTTACAAGCTATGTTTTCATTTAGAGTGTTCTTCCCCCAAAGTATGAGTCTGAATTTTTAAAAACATGGTCATTGATACTTGTTTGTTTTGTTCTTCCCAAAACACACCAGAACCTTATATCACAACTTCATATTGGTTTTCTTATTTGGGGGTCACACAATAATAGATTTAACGGGATTACACATGACACTTAGGTTTAATTCAGCAAAATGATTAAGAGTAGCTACTGAATTGAACAAAGAGTGATTTCAAAGACCTTCGCTGACCAAACTTCAGTGTCAACCCAGACGAAAAGCATTTAAGTGTGCATCTCAGTTCTTTATTTCTTGCATGTCTTCCCTTCATTGGTTTCTTCATTACTGCCTTGGTTCCTTCCTCCCCACTTTTCTTCCTTATTGCCTCTCTTCCTTCCTTCCTTCTTAGCCATCTATATGTCTCACCTATCTTTTTGGGGGTGGGGGTTGGGCAAGATGGTATTTATAAAAATATCTTACCAATAAGCCTAACAGAGCCTCACAAAATGAACATTTTTGATATGAAGGCCCAGTATAGATACCACCTTGAGAAAAATTGGTGAATGAACAGGAATACACAATGGTAATAAGGAGATGACTAAATAATCAAAATTACTCTGTGGATATCAACACTGAACAATGCAGTAATATGAAATCACATGTAAACAAAAGATGTCAGCTACCAATATTATTACAAATAAATACCATTTATTTAATTTCTTCTGTCAGTGCTTTTTCAAGTGTAGTCTGAGACCCCTGAAGGTCTCCAAGTTCAAAACTATTTTCATAATAATGTTTACACATTATTTTCTTTTTCACAGATGGTGCAACAGCAATGGAGGCTAAAATTGGTGGTATCTTAGCATAAATCAAGGCAGTGGCACCAAATGATGCTAGCAGTCATTGTGTTTTTCATCATCATTTACTTGCAGGGAAAAAAATGATAGTTTCACTCAAGAATGCCCTTGATGAAGCAGTAAAAATTATTGATTTTATTACATATTGACCTTTGAGTACCTTTAAAAAATATTCTATGTGATGCGATGGTAAATATACATGAAGCATTTTCTGCTGCAAACAAATATCCAATAGTTGGACTGAGGAAAAGTATTTATGTGATTGTTTGAGTTATGGGTGAACTATTTTTTTTCCTATGGGACATTGTTTTTACTTAAAATAACTACTGAAAAACAACTTACGGCTATTCAGATTTCAGTATTTAACAGATTCTCTCTGAAAAATGCATGAAGTGACTTAGTCACCTGAAGGAAATCAACTGTAGTAGTATTTGTTGCCAATGATAAAATGCAAGATTTCAAGCAAAAATTAATTTGTGCAAAACATGAATCCACACCATGAGCATTTCAATACTCAGCTTTCCAATACTCCAAGACTTTTCTGATGAGATTCATGGTGATATTTACAAATGTGATTTTCTGACATTTTATAATGAAATGTTTCAATATGTGGAAGATCTGCATATCTCAGTGAACCAATATTTTCTGAATGACCAAGGCATGGTGTTACAAGTTATTGCATAAGAAAAAAGATCCATTCCAAGCTCAAGAAAGTCAATGGATTTTAATTTAATAGAGTAAAAAAATTATTAATATGATTTCAAAAAGATCCCACACTGTAAATAATATTTAAGAAACTACCACTTGTTGAGTTTTTGAATAAAGTCAAATAAGATTATCCATAATTAACTGAAAAGGCTAATAAAGTTTTCATTTTCTATCTAAATATCTCCATGAGGCCAGATTTTCTTCATATGTTTCAAGCAATGAGCCCAGCTGTACTAAGTCAGGATTGAAGATATTTAGAAAGAACAAAATAATGTCATTCTTCTACTAAATTTTTTGAAATATACTTATTTTTCATAAAGCATGTTCTTTATGTTAACATGTGATGAGTTTATTACAGCTATTTTTAAATTAATAAATGTTAAATATTTCTCAGTTTTAATTTTTAATATAGTAAATATTGATAGATGTAATTTTAATACACATACACAAAATTTCTTTGGGTCAATATTTTTAAGGGTGTAAAGGGATCTTGCAACTAAAATTTGGAGAAATGCTATTCCAGGTACATTCTAGGTATCTGATTCTTCAGCAGTCTACATATTATTTAGTAATCTTAACTATGTCATCTTACTTGCATTAAACATATTTCCATATAAACCTAAGTTTAAGATAAGTGCCCACCAAAAGAGATATCTCTTCGAAAGCAGGTATTGCATATATTTGTGTTTATAATTTTATGGTATGTCCTATCAATTACATTACTTTCACAACATACTATGCTTGCGGAAGATACATTAGCATCTCAAACGGTGCTATGTTTGCAAACTTTTGGAGGTCCACTGACTACACTGAAATCACTGAAAAAAGGGAGAGAAACTTTAAAAATAATGTAGATTTTATCATTTTTCCAGGATTTCTACAGCCTGCAAATAAGCATGTTGATAAATATTTTATGCATCTCTCTTAAAAAACATGTAGTAACTGCTTCCTATGGAGATAAACATTTGTCTATGGAATGAATGAAAAAACTAAGAGTTGTAATGGATTTTTGTGGCTTGGAATAAAATTGATAACATGCATGAATTAATGAATTGCTATATCCCAGAACCCTCAGAATGAAGTGAAGATGAGAGCTCTGAAAACCTGCATTAGTTAACAAAGACATTAATATTAAGTATGAATGTGTAATTAAAACTATCACATGGATATTGTATTACAGTTTGAACAAATATACAGTACAGTTAAAATTTTGTATAACTAAATAAAGACTATAAGTGTACACGACTATTTCATCTACCTGTAAAAGTTTTCACAAATAACTTGGCCAAAAATGTTTTTATTTTTAAAATTTCATCATTTGGCTAATGGGACAGCTTTTTTTCTTGAGACCACTTTATATTCAAGCTAGATGAAATCTGTAATCCTTTATGAATGCTGTTAAGAAAAAAATAATTTTACTGATGGGAATCTGAGAATCAAATAGTTTGAGAACCTGCTCACACTTGCACAGTTAGTAAGATGAGAATTGGAATTGGAACCCAGGTGCTTTGCAAAGCTCTTTATGTTTCCATATGCTGCTGTTCATCAAGTATTTGCTATGGCCCAGGGCCTGCTACCACATAAATATATTAGGAGGGGAGTGAATCTCTTAATCCCAGAGATTACAGTTGACCCTAGAGTAACACAGGGGATAGAGGTTAAAATCTGCTTATAAATTTTGAATCCCCCAATCCTTAACTAGTAATAGTCTACTGCTGACCAGAAGCCTTACTGATAACTTCAACAGTTGATTAACAGATTTTGTATGTTATATGTATTATATACTACATTCTTAAATAATAAACTAGAGAAAAGAAAATGCTATTAAGAAAATCATAAGGAAGAGGAAAAAAACATTTATAGTATTAAAAAAATGTTTAAAAAAATCCCCGTATAAGTGGCCCCGCGCAGTTCAAACCTATATTGTTCAAGGGTCAACTGTATATCTACATATCTATACAGATATAGATATATATTACATCTATCATCTATTTATCTCATTACCAATAACACAATGAGAATGCTTATATACATTTGGCAAATAGCTCCAGCAGGGTGGACAGTCACATCTATATAATATGCAAAACCTAAAGGGCACTTACTACTCACAATAAGTTTATGTAGGTACCCAGCTCAATATTAATCATAAAGATATTAAGCTTTCTTTTTTTTTTTGGAGAAAGTACTATACAGAAGTGGGAAACTGGTAAATGTTAACACACATATGATAGTGTTATCATGCAAGAACTGAAAAGCATTCAGTTTTTTTGTTACTGTGTTTGTTTTTAGCTTTTCTATTCGCACCCCAACTTGTTTATTGTCCAGCAGGGACATAGAGAAGTTATTAAATTCCTCAAGGTCATGGAGAAAGTCACGGCTGTTCTTGGGAAAGGGGCTTACATATTCCTGAATCCCAGGCAGGTCCTATTGCTTCCTGCAGTGGACGGCTCCACGTGGAATGAAAGAATGCTCTTAAGCAAATTCCAATTATGGTTTATTAACTTCACACGTAGCATTTATCTTCCAGTTTCCAAAAATAGCAGAACCAATTAAACTTCCTGTTTAGCATGAAGGTTTTTTTTTAACTTTTAATTTTTCTTCAGATAAAGCCTTTATAGAAAGATAAATGGAACGTTACAGATATGACAGAGAGGGAGGAAACCGTCACCTCTCCATCACCACCACCATCTTCTTTGACCATCACTCTAAAGCAACCAAGGCAAGACCCTTTCTGTTCCTGAACCAATAATATAACATCCTTAGTCAAGCAAACCAGGCCATTTTAGGCATGATGGAGAGTAATGAGAATTTTTTATTCCAGACAGCTGCTAATTTGAAATAAAAGTCCAACAAATTCTGTGTTCTGTCCACTGTCAAAACAAAATTAAATAATTGCAGCAAGAAAAGTAGCAGGCTTGTAAAAGAAGGCTTCAGAACAGTGTTTTACTTTACACTTAGAACACAGTCTATATTTCCAATCCAAGGTATAAAAGGGGGAGTTAACTTGGTGAAAACCCTACAGGGATTTAACTTTTGAGATGTTTCCTCTAAGTTTCTCTTTTACAACTATTCCCTTAAAGAACCACATGCCCAGCTGAGGGCCACAGAGAGATGGAATTGGAATTTCTACACTGGACATCTTCAGTGAAAAAGAAAATGCAGGAAGTCTTGACTCTGAACATTAAAGGGAGAATAGTGCATAGGAGACCTCGACTCTGTGGCTTGATTACCATCAACTTCCAGACACCACACAAGGTCTAAAGAGCAAAAGACGATGAGCAAATGGGGTCTCCAGCCTGCTGTGCCAGGAATGGAGTTGCATGTCAAGGAAAAGATTCCCTGAAACTGAGGCTCAGAGAAAGAAAGTGATTTTCCTTGTATCACACTGCTGGGACTCAATCTACTGTCTCCTGACACTTAATTGAGCTCTTTTTCCACTGTACTGCAATGCTGTGAATTGGAGATTATTTTTTTTCCTCCTCTAGATTTTTAACATAAAATCTCTCTTGACTTTTTCACTGTTATAGGTACCACAGTCATGTGTCTATCACCACACACCTGCGTGTCTAACAAGAGCTGTGGGAATGCCACAGGAAGCATTCATGCGGTTCTGTTGAATGTGTATGGTAATTATTTGACACTTCGAATAGGTGGCAACCATCTTGAAATCATAAAATTGCAATTACCTTATCAAATTTAATATTCTGTATACTTCAGAACTAAATTTTTTTTTTGTTGGAGATGGCTGCATCAATCAGTGTAGATGATTGAACTAGAATTCTCATAGTAATGCACCTTGTATTACTTTCATTCTTAGAGTTTTGTTACTATAGTAATTCACTTCTCTGTTCCCACCACCATGCTCTTATCTATCTATGTATCTATGTATCATCTATCTATCCTCTTTAGAAAAGAGCTAAAAATCCGTTCCCTCTTTACAGACATTCGGAAAACCCTACTTAATGGGAGAGGATGCTAGCTCATACCCAAAGGGACAACAAACTATGACTGTACTTACAAGTCTAACTGACAAATATCCCAGTCTGACTTGATCTGTATAAGTTAACAAGGAAGAACTACTGCCAATTTGCAGAGTTAGGAAACAAGGCCATGCCATTAAGTAGAAGTATCTTTATAATATGGACTACATGCTTTCTGAGTGAAGGAATCCTCTCTAGAAAAGCCAAGGTCTTATAGATTCATATATATTTTTTAACACTTTCCCTAAAAATTAAAGTCCAGCAATTCTAAAGCACTTGTTCAGAATCATTCAGCTTTCTAATGATACAGCAGAAAAAGAACACAGATGCCTTGACAATTCAATGGTTGCTCTTTCATCAAATTTCCACAACCAAACTGATAACCCCTTTCCAGAAGATAGACCTCCTTAGCTAGGCATCTATAAATAATTTTAAAAGAATTAGTAGTTTCTTAATTTTACTGCAGAATCCCTTTCTACTTGATTATAAATGGCTATAATCACCTTGTGTTGCTTCCCTGCCTCCATGACAGGTCATGTGATACTTGGTGATAGCATAACAAGGCACTGACTGGTTCTTTTCAGAGCACTGAGTAAAGGCAACTCCTCTAACTTCCCCTCCATGGAACATACCGTCATTCTTAGACCCATATTCTGATCAGATTAACTAGAAAATATTACACTGTGTTCCTTTAGTCCCGCAATTGGGAAAGAATCTTTCTCTCTAAGTTGAAACACAAAAATAAAAACCAAACCAAATTAACTGCAAATAGATTTTGAGGAGAAGAACTACCCTACCCCACCTATAAGCCAAAAACAAGCACTGTGAATACTGCACTTAATTTTTGAATGCACCATAACGTGGAATATCAGAACCCTAATGGAATTCAAAGGCTCTACTGACTATTTGGAAGAACAATGTTGATCTATAATTGCACTGCAGCCACATAAAATAAGCAATTATATTTGTCAATATAGATAAATATAATTTCTGTGTTTAAGGTCTGCTAACTTGATTTCCGTGTTGGTCACCATCCATTACTGCAAAACCTTATATCACTGGCTTTTAAAGCTTCATTATGGCAGAAAATTTTAATGCCCATTTGGTTCCAGTCCATGCAGAAAGCTTTCCATTCACAAATGATTGACACAAGTAATCTTTTCTAGTAGACTGTCTGGGGCTCACTGATCATTGCGACATTTTATTGTGGATATAACAGAATTTTAACTATTAAACTTGTAAAGATCATTTATTTAAAATAAGTCATTTTTGGAAAATATGACTTGTATAGACAGAAGTATAAAGGAAGTATAAAGGAAGATAATGAATACTAAAAATATGGTAAATTTATAAGATTCTGATGAAACAAAACTCATTTGCAGTTTTTCCAAAATAGAAATAAGGAATCTCTTGTTCGGTAAAACAAACATAAGATTCCAGTTGTGACTGTGCCCATATCAAGTTTCTATCCTGTATAGTTTATTTTAATAAACATACACAGCTAAAAGAATCTTGATGTCATATTTTTGCTAAAATAGTTTAGGTTTTCAATTGTCAATAAAAATGGATTGTAACTAAAAATGTAAAGGGCTAAGAATGAAATAAAAACTTAACTGGCAATCAGAAAAATAATCACAGAAGTAATTTGTTAATGGCCAATGACTCATTAAGTCTAACACTAGCATCATAAACCATGGAAGCACTTTAAAAACTGTGGCCCCAATTAAAAGGTTACACACAACGACAAATATTCCAGAAACGCCAGACTTGATGATAACAGACAGTCAGAGTTGTGTCTAACATATTGCATTTAAGCCTCAGATTTAGAAAACTGATTTATAACATTAATCTTTACTTGGGAAAATAACAAATGCTTATCACATCAGACTGTAATTAAAAAACAAATAGTCTTGCAAGAGTCTCTTTTTACTGTAGTTTATACGATGCTATTTCTGCATTGAAAAATGTTTTTTAAGTAACCATCAAACACGTTTATTAAAACCTAATTACACAGACATAAAATACGCATTTTGATGCAGTGCTAGGACTAATCCCTGGTTTGATGATCTTCCTGTCGGTCTAACTTCAGATTAAAAACACACACACGCAAACTTTTACTTTTTATCTATTGTCAAGAATAAACACTCCTGGTAGAGTGTCTGACGGAATAATTTGAGTAGGATAGCGTTTAAAGTTTCTATGCAAATCTAAAGGCACTTCTCATTTTTAATACAGGAAAACAGAAAGTCAGAATTAAAGAATTTTAATTATGCATCATTTGGGAGGACAGAGATGTTTACAAGTGACATAATTTTTCAATATGGTAAAGTAGACTATTCAACTGAGTTTAACAGAAGTGTTTTCTATCATGGAAGTGTCACAATTTTAAAAGACTATTTGCTTGCTCTTCCTGTGCATATTAAATGGTAAGACTGCTAAACTGATACGAGGAAGAAATGGTGGGAATGCATACAACAACCAGTGATTCAATGTACTGTTCCTATAAATAGCCTAAGTGAGAAAGCGGTATTAGAACAGTAAATATCTATATTTGATGCTTGATTCCATCACAAAGAGAGAATTGCTACACATTTTAGAAGAATAGGATGAAACCCAGCTTTGCCTGATAGTTTTCTGAGCACTGTAGATTTTGGGTTTCCTATTTCTAAGAAGTATGGAAAAAAATAATAAGGATGCTGTCATAGGCAAACTATTCTAGCTATCAAAAATATATGTCAATGGATTACAGAGAGTCTGATTATTTCATTCAGATTTTCAATACAAAGTGGACAGTTTCTGAACACACGAAGTTTTATTTTTCTCCCTTTCCTCCATGTCTAATATTTTAGAGTTCATCTTACGCCTAATTTCTGAGAAGAGCACACACAGACATTCTAGTGTTGCAAGGTAGAATATTCTTATTTCTGAAAATTCAAGAACTCCTAAAAGCCCTGTTTGCACTCATGGTGGGCCATCCTTCCAGAAAAATTCCTGTAATGAAATGTGAATAGAATAGATGCCAGTGTATGGGTTTATATTTCTGATCAAGCTTCTAGTTAACTTCATTACTTCAAACTATCCATAAATATAAGATTTGGCCAAATATTTAATCAACCTGAATGCTATATTGTATGAAAACTTCCACCACATACATAAATTATGCAGGGCCAGTAGAATAACCTAACACATAAAATTTTATTTCAGTTGATTCAGTACCATGGTACTCTATAAAATAAGTTCTTATCTTCCTCATAATTCCAGCCTTATATTTGCTGTAACAACTATGAAAGGGAATAAATACTTTCTCCAGCTTCTATGATGTTTAGGAGGGGTTCTATTTAGAAGGTGGAATGTTTTAAAAGGTATCTTTGAAGACAGAAAAGGCTCAGGCCACTATTTCCCCCCCTCAAAAGGGAGCAAGAAAAGCTTATCTTCCATTCTTTTTCTAAATTTTATTTTAATTCTGGTGAGCATGTGATTTAAGGATCAAGGTGCTGTACTAACTGCTGAATCCAAAGTTAGGATTCATTTCTTCAAAACTGGCTGAGCACCCTCTGGTTCATCCTGTGATGCTTGCCTCGATGGCACATATAACGCAAGGATACAATCGCAAAAGGCTTAAGTCCAAAACACTTCTCACAAATTCCTGTTCAGCTGAGGCCTCTTCACACACAATCGAAAGGGATGGGGAGACGCCGCTCAAAGAAGAAAACCATTAGTGACATTGTACAAATATGTCAGAATATGGCCCATACATGAATAAGTGATTTTCATGATCCTGAAAGAAAAAGTTAAAGATACGCTTTCACAAAATCATTTTCCATTGAAAACAATATTTTTGGAAAATTGGAAGTCAAAACATTTGTAAAGGGACTTCCCTGGTGGTCCAGTGGTAAAGAATCCTCCTTCCAGTGCAGGGAACATGGGTTCGACCCGTGGTCGGGGAGCTGGGATCCCATATGCCGTGGGGCAACTAAGCTTACCGTGCGCCACGACTACTGAGCTCACGTGCCTCAACGAGAGAGTCCGCGTGCCGCAAACTACAGAGCCCACGCGCTCTGGAACCCGCGTGCCACAACTACAGAGCCCATGCGCCCTGGAGCCTGTGCACCACAACTAGAGAGAGAAAATCTGCATGCCACAACTAGAGAGAAGCCCGAGCACCCCAACAAAAAAGATCCCGTATGCCTCATCGAAGATCCCGCATGCTGCAACTAAGACCCAACGCAGTGACAAAAATAAAGAAATAAATTAAATAAATATGAAAAAAATTTTTTTAAAGTTTGTAAAAAATACTTCCATATCCATTTATTTGTTTTTACCTAACAGGAAGAGTAAAACTATATTTAGCTATAATTTGTAAATGTATTCCTTGGAAGATGTTATCACAATGCAAGATGTCAATGACTAATATAATTACAGTCAATGAGAATCCTCCAAAAAATAGCAACAAGAAATTTGTCACATTGTATGTATTGAGACACATGTAGGTTTTGGGACTCCATTAATTCAATTTACTCTTTTCTGTTATGGATATCAGACATGTGGAACTGTAAGACTAGGTAGATATGAGTGTGATGAAAAGTTCTTGCTGTGTCTCTCCAAAAACCAACTGAACTTGGAGCAGTAGGGCTGTCTTGTGATGACAGTAGGTAGGAAGTAGTGTTCTTCAGCCACACAGGAAGACGGCTGAAGGGGAGTTAGGAGTGTAGGAGGAAGAGTTCAGCTGTCTCTGAACACTGAAATGTCAAACTACCTTTAGGGACCTTTCAGAGCCAGGCAAAGGGAACCATATTGGTAAGTTCAGCTTTACCTCCTCTTCAAGGACAGTCAATAATCTTATAGTCTAAAGGATAGAAAATATAGCCAGACTGGGGGTTTAGATGTGAAATCGGTCATCATTAGATCTTTTCTTTCTTAAGAAAGATCACATTTAGATCAATATCATTAAGAATCAGAATCTTTATTTAGTCATTCTCCCTGGACATTCATGGACTTTGGATTAAGGCAGATACTGATAAACCCCAGCTTTGTCATTCAGTAGCTCTGTGACCTTGGGCATGTTCCTTCCCATGCTGACCCTCATCTGTCAATCAGAATAATAACACTTTCACAGGGTGATTGTGAAGTCCAAGTAAAACCATGCAGATTGTGGAGTACATGCTTAGAGCAGAGTAAGAACTCAGTTCATGCTTCTCCCTTTCACCATCTCTTCTCATCTAACAAGAGGACAAAAAATGCTTCAAGAGAAAATATGAGCTGATTATTTTTTTTATTGAACAAAACGAGATACATTCACCTTTAATAACTTCTCACACTATTTCTGCAACCCAACATCATAAAAAGAGCCGTATTAGAGTCATTAAATAAGCAGACATGTAAACATTTACCAAACCAAAGAGCTATGAGTTGCACCTAACCTTGAATATGCTTACCACTGATACCAGAGAGAAAGAAATTGCACTTGACATCACCTGCAACTTAAGCACCTCTAATAATGTGTGACCGGCCAAACTAGAGAGACGTGAAATATTTGGGGAGATCTGGGTTTTAAAATATTAAATCTTTAAAAAATTAACCATGGTAACCATATCAATGTGACATGGCAAGTCTGAGACACATTGTGGCGGTGGGGGGGAGTTATGGATCATAAGTTAGACTCAACTATAGGTACTATGCATGCTGATTTTCTGAATTAAATGTGAATAGTTCAGTACATTTCCAGTAAATGCATAGTTATGTGGGTTTTTTTTTTTCCAGAGAATTTACTTGGAAAGAAATGAGTCTCTTGCTAATACTAATAAAAGGGATTTGAAAGCTGAAACAGTATCCAATCTTTTTTCTACAAGGGTGATTGACCATAATCTCCTATAAGTTAATACAGTCAAGCCTGTTGTGAAAAGACAGGGTCTGTCTTCAATTTTTGCAGAGCAGGTTTACAAATGATTTGGTCTCCTACACTAAGGTAAGCATATTTATGGCTCCTCACCCTAATGTTATAATGAAAACGGGTTCAATTCAAAGGCTTCTATCAATAATACTGGATAACGGGAAACATAAAAAAAATACCTAGTATGGTATTCATGATACAGGCTCACATTGGCAATTCATCACTGAAGATTTTTACTTGTTTTTCCTTCTAACTGCTATAAAAACTGTGTATCCAGATAGATGATTAGACTGCAACAGATGTTAACTTCTTTATTACTCATATATAGAAAGAGGATACATACTTGTCAAAGATATGCTCTCCAGGAATATGAGGTTGTAGATGGCATTAGGGTTTACCTGCTTAACCCTTCAGTATTCTCTTTATTTTTAAAATTTTATTGAAGTATAGTTGATTTACAATGTTGTGTTAATTTTTGATGTACAGCAAAGTGATTCAGTTATATGTATATATAACTGAATATGAATATGATATGAAATATAGTATAATATAAATACAAAAATAAAAATAGGAAAAAGAATGGATTATCACAGGATATTGAATATAGTTCCCTGTGTTATACAGTAGGAACTTGTTGTATATCCATTCCATATGTAATAGTTTCCATCTGCTAATCCCAAACTCCCAATCCATCCCTCCCCGACACCCACCCCTCCTTGGCAACCACAAGTCTGTTCTCTATGTCTGTGAGTCTGTTTCTGTTTCTGCAGTATTCTCTTAATGGGAGGGAAAAAAGAAAACAATGCTCTCACTAAGGCACTTTTTCTCCAGATCACTTGTGCTTTTCCTCATGGCTTAAACTCTTCACTCCTTCCTGATAAGAAGCAAGTCTCTTGAGATAAAAATACTACTCTGCATCCCCAATGAAATCACATACCGTGAAGGTAAAAAACTGTCCTTAAGTTCCCCCTGCAGCAGTTCTGCCCCCCATTTATCCAACAGTGAGTTGGGGCAGCTCCCTGGGACTTTGTGCTCAGCCATCTTCATCCTTCCTATTTGAAATTTCAGTGGGCTTCCATGTGCCGGCCTACATCCTTACCACTACAGCAAACATTCTAGATTCATGATTTAAATGTTTTCTTCTATGAAATACAGCTCTTTGACCTTGAGAAAGGAACCAAACAACTAACACTCTTGAGAAGTCGAAATGAAACAAATAAATCCTGTATAAAATTAAATATTTTTTAAGATCCAAGAATATTCATATTTTACTGAAAAGGCATTCACTTGCCTTTGAGCTCAAATCAGTTGCCCTGGAGTAAACCCTGTCCTCTGGGCGACAACTAGCCAGTTAGCACTGGGTGGTCTGGAGTGAAATAATAACTTTGGTTGGAGTTCTGATTCTGTCCTTTGCCATCTTTATGACACTGGGCTCGTTTCTCTTATTCTCTGAGCTGTGTTTTCCTTATGTATAAAATACGGATAAAAATGAGAGGCATCTTATGTGACTGGTACGATGCTTAAACAAAAATACCCACGTGAAGGGCTTATCAAGGTGCCCGGTACACAGCACATGATCAATGGATGTTGGCTGTTGTTATTATCAGTAGGCATGCATGCCTGGTTATGTTTGCAGTCACAGAAGTAATGCTGAGAAGGAGAGAAGTATACGTTCATTGTTTTGAGCATTAAGACCCATGATCTGCAGAAATTAAACTAGAAAATATGATTTGTTCTCCTACCTTTTCTCTTGCCCCTTTCTGGATTTCCATGAAAAAGTAGCACCTTATTTTTATTTTAATTTTTGGTTCTATGGGGACTGTGGAGTTCACTGCATTCATTATTTACTTCAGTACCCTATGGACCGTATTAATCTGAAGAAAATCCAAGGAAGGAGTGCCTATGTGTGTATGTATGTGTGCATGTGTGTGTATCTCCGTGTGTGAAATTGACCAGTCAAGGGGCTATGAAACTTGACTGTCCTATCTATCTCTTGAGGATTCACTGCTTTTGGGCTCTGTAGCTTATTTCTATCTCTAACTTACAACTATTAAGCTTTTCACAGGCCATCAATCACTCAAATCTGTTAAACTTAAATTCATCTCAAGCATACTGCAAAATGCTGTATCATCAATAGGCAATACGTATCTGAAATTGCCAAGGATGTTAACTTCTAGGTGAAACAAATAAACAAAATACAATTCATAAATTAGAATCAAATCATATTACCAGAAAGTTAAATGAATTTATACCTTATAGTAGAGATACATTTGCTTATGCTTTGTACAGATGTTTATTTATCTGGCATAAAACCCTGGCTGCTGATTTTTGTAGATCGTATTTGAGATATAAGTAAGGCACATGCAATATAAGTACCACATATATTTCTAAAATATTTATTGAGTGCCCACCTACGTATTAGATATGGTGTTGAATAATCAGAGTTCAGGGCAGTATAATATCTCTTACAAACATGAAATAAAATATCTAGGAAAGGCTGAGTTTGCTGGAAAATAACCAACACACTGGCATCACAATGTGACATCATTCCCCAATGAAAGTGATTTCAGTAGGTATTCCTATGCATCTTCGCATTTGTTGGGGGGTGCGCAGGGGGGTTCTTCTAATTGCTAGAAGAACATCCAAGGAGCAGACTGCCTCTTGAGGCCATCTAGTACATGGACCTCAAGGAAGCAGGCTTCTGATAATGTGGCTTCTGTAAAGCAAAGAGTCCATGTCTTTCTTTTATTTTCTTCCAAATATGGGAAAAGCACAATGGTATCCCTGAAGGGACGGACTCCAAGCATCCCCAAAAAGAACATTAAAAGAAAGACTTTCTGGACTTCTATAAATCTTAATAGTTTTTAAAAAACACAACAACATATCTGAATATGAACTGAAAAAATGTATACCCTCCCCAACAAAAACAAAAAATAGGGGCACAGAGTGCTTCAAATAGTGCTACAAGCCTGGAGGGATGTTCAGGTGACAGTGACAAAACACTACACTTAGTCTAGGCTTTCTTCCTACCAAAAGGTGCATCATGCTAACTTATTAGTTGCTTATTTGTGGGTTGAAAGGAAAGCTCAGTTTACAATTTCATTGCAAGGGCATAAACAACTGAAGTTTCTTTCAACAGTGTGAGTTGCACAAATCACACAATCCTGAAGTGATGGATTTGAAAACCAAAGGTATTAAAACAAAATGAGTCCCCTAAAAGCCCAGCCAGGAGGCGAATAAAGTAGACATTTTGCACAACTGAAACGCAGTAGATTTGTTTTAAAACATGTTCTTTTGGTGGTTTAGGGAAATTGACATTGTCTTTGTTAGTGTTTCACAGAGGCATCTATTTTTAGTTATACAGCTGAAACTCTCCAGCCCAATGAACTGTGGCTGTCTGCAGTGTATTCAGCAGAAGGAAAAAAAAAAAAAAGACACTTTGCCATTAGTTCTAAAAATATCAGTGACATGTCAGGGTCATCATCTTTATGCTAAGAACTATGGAGAGTTCGAGATGAACTTATGTCTTTCACACTCAGCATCTTGAGTGCAAATGAAATTTTAGAAGAACCTTTCACGGTTTTTAAGCTGAATATGCATCTCAATTCACCATCTAAAAACAAATATACCTACAGCAAACAGTATAACTGGAAAACTGGTGGGAGCTGGCTCACATCTGAACTCCATATGGGAGATGGGAATGATCTTAAACTGAAAGTATCTTATTAACATCTATAATATAATGCGTAATGCTATAGATTGTAGATATCATAGTAAGATATTATAGATATTATCTTACAGACGTTGGATGGGGCACTGGATGGAGAAAGCTTCGAGAAAAGGATTCTAGGCTGGATCAGGCTCGAACCTGATTTGCAACTTGGGACCAATCACTTCACCTGTCTGGACTTCAGTTTCCTCAACTTTGACATGAGATAATGGCTCCTTCTGAATTGAAAATTCCATACTTTGGAAATGGGAGAGAAGCTATATGCTTAAATATGTTTGTCCTATTTTCCATGAGAGACACAAAAGTTAAATACATAAAGTCTAATGTATCTATATATAAAACAAGTGTTATATATATATATATATATATATATATATATATATATAACGTTTGAATAACTGTGATTGTCTTTATATACAGTGATATGCAGAGTGATCTGGGGGCCCATCTAGTTTGTAAACTATAAATACAAACAAGAAGTAAGAAAATACTTAGGAAATTTACTTTTGAGTGACACTGGCTATGTTCTCAACGTGTGTGTACCAGTTTACACGACTGATTAAAAAGGAAAGTTTGTTGCCTCACGCCCATTAGGATGGTTACTATTAACAACAACAGAAAATAACAAGTGTTGACAAGGATGTAGATAAGTTGGAACCCTTATGCACTGTTGGTGGGATTGTAAAATGATGCAACCACTATGACAAACAGTACGGTGGTTCCTCACAAAATTAAAAATAAAATTTTCATACGATCCAGCAATTCCACTTTTGGGTATATACCAGGTCAAATCGAAAGCAGAGTCTCAAATTGATATTTGTTCATTCATGTTCATAGTAGCATTATGCATAATAGCCAAAAGGTAGAAGCGACCCAAGGAACTATCAAAGGATGAATAGATAAACAAAATGTGGTATATACATACAATAGAATATTATTCAGACTTTAAAAGGAAGGAGAATCTAACATATGCTACAATAAGATGAACCTTGAGGAAATTATGCTAAGTGAAATAAACCAGACACAAAAGGACAGATATTATATAATTCTAATATATGAAGGACCTAAATCAGTCAAGATCATAGAAACAAGAAGCAGAACAATAATTGACAGGGGTTATGGGGAGAGGGGAATTGGGAGTTATTGTTTAACGAGTACAGAGTTTCCCAGTGGGTACAGATGAAAAGAGTTCTGAAGATGGATGGTGGTCACGGTTGCACAACATGTGAATGTATTAATGCCAGTAAACTGCACACTTAAGAATAGTTAAGATTGTCACCTGGATGTTACGCATATTATCCCACATTAAAAAAAATGAATAAATGAATGAATGAAAATGTGACTTGAACCTGAATGTACTTGTTTTTAATGCTTAGACAGCATTTCACAGCAGATAAGAGGACAGATCCTGGAACTAGATTGCCTGCCTTCGAATTCTGACTCCACCTTTTCACCCCCCAGTGCGCTACTTTAGGTCAGTTATGTAAACCCTCTCTGACTCCTTTTTCTCATCTTCAAATTGAGGATAAAAACAGTACTCTCGATGGGCCTTTAGGTTGCTTCCATGACCCGCCTATTGTAAATAGTGCTGCAATGAACATTGGGGTGCAAGTGTCTTTTTGAATTATGGTTTTATCGACAGACGAATGGACACAGAAGATGTGGTACATATATACAATGGAATATTACTCAGCCATAAAAAGAAACGAAATTGGGTCATTTGTAGAGACATGGATGGTTCTAGAGACTGTCATACAGAGTGAAGTAAGTCAGAAAGAGAAAAACAAATATCGTATATTAACACATATATGTGGAACCTAGAAAAATGGCACAGATGAACCTGGTTGCAGGGCAGAAATAGAGACACAAATGTAGAGAACAAACGTATGGACCCCAAGGGGAGGAAAGTGGCGGGGGGTGGTGGTGGTGGTGTGATGAATTGGGCGATTGGGATTGGCATGTATACACTAATATGTATAAAATAGGTAACTAATGAGAACGTGCTGTATAAAAAAAATAAATAAAATTCTAAAAAAAATAAAAAGACAAAACAAAACAAAAAACAGCACTCTCTTCATAACATTGTTGGAAGCTAACACGTGTGGATATCGTACAGCATTTAGGAAGGGACCTGGCAAATATGAAGCATGATATAGATGTTGCCTCTTGTTATTATCCTTAGTGTTTTTACTACTAATAAAATTCTGTTGCAATGTCTCCTTTTGTATATGATGTCAGCTTTATCTTCTTAAAGATAGCAAAGAAATCCTTTTAACTTGCTTGACATTTTGAAATCGTTCATAATTATAACTAAAAGGTTGACTGCTCTGAAATAAGGAGGAAAATTAGAATATTACTTGCTTTTTTTTTTTTTTTTACCGTAGTTAACAATATTTATTTTACAATAATTTAAAAGTTTGGGACGGCAAAGGGTCACTGCAGAAGACTAATACTTTGACCTGTGCAGCCTGAAGAGGTAATGCTATCACCAAGTCGAAAACAATCAGCAAAATGATAATGATACATCACATGAACAAAAAAATTGCCTGTCTTAGCTGTGCCTCTTTTCATCAATGATCACATTTGAAAATCTTGGCATTGTTTGCAATAGGTACGTTTAGAAAATATTTTGCCAGAAAGTTTCTTGGTAAGTAGGAAATTTTGCTGTGACTTAAGGAGGGGTGTTACGCTAACTCTGGAAAAAGTCTCTAAAGTGATTGTTCATTTGTTTGACAAAAGAAGAAAGAAAAAAACTGTTTTCTTTTTTTGGCGGGGGTGTGTGTGTCTACGGTTTTCAAAGTTGCTGAGGCATGGGCTCTTTCAAAAAGGACTTAACCATTGTGCATAAAGTTTGGGGAGGTGGAAAGCAGCCTTTAAAAGCTGGAGGCAAATGAGCTTGAATTATCTAAATCTCATAAACTTTCGCCTGTGCTACAGGATTCCACACTTTTTCAAGTGATTGGTATGCTTGTAACAGACCCACTTGCTAACATACCTGAGGTGTTCTGCTTCTCCAGCACTTTAGAGTGAACTGATAGGGCAAAGAAGAGAAAAGAGAGCTTTCCAAGATGGCTCTAAGGCTAAGGAGAAAAGAAGTTATTAAAGTAACGCTTACATTTTGGCCTAAGGTAAGAAACGCCTGTGAGAAGAAACCATACACTTCCAAACACAACTGGAGACAGCACAGCGGACAGAGGAATTCTCACTGCTGTATTTAGCTCTGGTAACAGTCTTCCCTCAGGGAGCAGCCTCAAAATCCACTATGGATTTCTCAGAAATGTGGCGTGACTTATGAATGTGGATATTCAGATATTGGCCAATATATACCTTTAATATTATCTGCCTGAACCTGATGAACAGATGGCATAAACTAAAATCAGCTTACCAGAAATAATTATACAAGATGAAAATTAGATGGATGAAACCTAAAATTTTATGCTTTTTATATTAAGTCAAAATTAGAAATAGATAAGCTCATTTATGCAGCTAATAAATTGAAAGCAGAACATCCATCTTGTGTAAAAAGGAATACTCTGAAATGGAAATTAATACCCTAGTGCATAAACACTTTGAAGCCCAGTTACCTCCAGGTAGTCTACATTTTGTCTGAAAATGATGTTTTTACTAAACAACACAGTAAAAGCTCCAGAACAGTGGCAGAGCACATAAAAACCCCACAGATGGGGCTTCCCTGGTGGTGCAGTGGTTAAGAATCCGCCTGCCAATGCAGAAGACACGTGTTCAAGCCCTGGTCCGGGAAGATCCCACATGCCGAGGAGCAAGTAAGCCCTTGCGCCACAACTACTGAGCCTGCGCTCTAGAGCCCGTGAGCCACAATTACTGAGCCCACGTGCCACAACTACTGAAGCCCGTGTGCCTAGAGCCCGAGCTCTGCAACAAGAGGAGCCACTGCAATGAGAAGCCCACGCACCACAATGAAGAGTAGCCCCGGCTCGCCGCAACTAGAGAAAGACTGCACAGCAACAAAGACCCAAGGCAGCCAAAAATAAATACATAAAAATAATAATAAATAAATAAAAGAAATATGCTTACTAAAAACAATCTAGATTTATTAAAAGAAAAAAACCCGACAGGTGTGTGTGTGTGTGTGTGTGTGTGTGTGTGAGTGTGTATTCATGACAACTAAAAATGTACTTAGTAAAAATAATAGAGTTGGAAAAGAAAAACAGGTCGGATTTAGTTCAATTTGATTTATCAGTACTTACTAGGCACCTACTAAGTGTACATTCCATAGTGGTAAATTTATAGACGAAACCACAAAGGCCATTATACACTTGTGGGATTAGGTTAAGTCATTTAAAGAATTAAGCTCTCCTTCCTTTCCCCAGGATACTCAAAGTGGTTTGAGGTCCCCATTTGACTAGAGTGTAATTAAGCAACCAGAGACAGTGGAGCATCTCTTCCAAGGACATGCCTAACTCCGTATAGCCAACTTGAAGATTTCAACCAAAGAATGAACACCTTGGCTCCACTCTGCCCAGATATCAATGTGGCATCTACTAAAGAAGTTGTCTCTGAAATTTAGGGCACAATAGTTCTTCTTACGGACAGCCAGTGAGAAGTAAGACCACTCAACAGTCATTCAAACTTCATGATTCAGTTGTTCTTTCTACCTCCTAAGGACAAGAACTTGGTGTCCTCTCATCATCTTGCTACCAGAGACACTCTATATTATTTTATGAAGAATCTATGAAATTGATTTGTAATAAGTGCCTGTCAGAGGTCAAGGTGCAGCTAAGAGCAGCTGTGTGTCTTTTGAGAAAAGGTCATGGCCATTGCATACAAACAAGCTTGAAAACTATAATCACCCTTGAATATTCTCCTGGGTCAATGACAACTTAAAAGCTGTATAAACACAAGGAGATTTGGGGAGACACAGAACAGTCTTTAAAAGCAAGAGCCAAATGAACCTGAATTATCAAAGATAACTGGGACAGCAGATTCAGTTAACTTCTTTATCAACTAAAATTAATGTACTGACAAATTAAAAGCAACAGTGAATTACATGCATTTCATATCTGGCAGAGACATCACTTGGAAAAAAAAATAAAAGGAAGATGGATAATGAAATGTTTTATTTTAATGTTCCCAGGAGATACATTTGAAAAATATACACCCATATCTGCAACAAGGGGCTAAGCCATGCTTATGACACTCAGAAATGAAGCATTTCAACATACAGCCTTTTTCAGGAAATTTGATAGTTTGTTTGGATTGAGAGGAGATATCTGTTTCAAACAAGAGCTGTATTTTCACTTCAAAGCTGGGAACAAAACCCAAGCGATGAATTGCATGTTTTGAGTTTGACTACTCAGAAATTCCTTTGTTCTAGTGTTTATCAGTGAACAAGAAACTCTGTATAATAGGGAATTTCTTTGGCTTCTCAAGAGAAAGAATCCAACATCAATGGATCGATGTCACATTTGTAAGAATGACATGAATACAGGAAGAATAGATAATTTGAGTTAGAAAAGATCAGAAGGTGAACTATTGATTAATTTACGATCATGTATTGCTTTGCTTCACACTCCTGTGGGTCAAACACACAAATTCTGTTTTCTGGGGGGAAACAATTGCAGCTGACATATGCATACTTCTCCTACCCCCTTTTATTTCTGGTAACAGCATTCCTATATTCACTGAAGAAGCAGCCCTGCTCTAACTTTAGGCAACATTGTTTGGGAGGGAAAATTCCATTGCAGATCCCTGTCATGGACATGTAACCCAGACTTGGATGATCATGATGAGAGTCATTCAGGGATGAAAGTGCCTAAAACCAGGCCAATCCTAGTGCCAGAACTTTTGCTGGAACTATGGTAGAATATAGATCGTACAGGTCTGATGTAACTGTTAGCCAAAATTCCAAGGTAAGCTGGCCTGAGTGCAAGGGTATCCCAGAAGAAAGCAGAATTAATGGTTGCGGGAGTGGGTAGGTGGGGCGGGGAGAACGGGGGTGGTGGGGAGAGAAAGAAAGAAAGAAAGAGAGAGAGAGAAAGAAAGAAAGAGAGAGAAGGAAAGAAAGGAAGAAAGGAAGGAAGGAAGGAAGGAAGGAAGGAAGGAAGGAAGGAAGGAAGGAAGGAAGGAAAGAGGGAAGGAAGGAAGGAAGGGAGGGAGGGAGGGGGAGAGGGAGGAAGGAAGGAAGAAAGAAAAGAGAGGAAGAGTGATTTCTAGTGTCATTGTTCTTTGAACCCTGGTATTTAGCCATGCCTGAAGCCATCCATATTCACTCCTTGATCTTCCTAATTACATTCCCTTTTATGTTTATGCTGGTTTGAACTGCAGTTCCTCTCATTTGAAAGAGTAAACATCCTGACTGGTACAGCTCTTCAGGTTTGCCAGTGAGCAGTATGCCTATTGGAAAGGAAAGAGAATGTTTCCACCATTACCCGCTTCCCAAGAACAAATTCTGTTCTCCTTTACCCAGGAATGACTCAAAGCATTGCGCTTACTCCTCTGCCATCCCTTTAATATACCTTTCTTGGTGATCCCCTGTGACCCTGTAATATGATTATAGACATTGATGATTTACAAGAAGTGAAAATTCAACTGAAATGATTCAAAGTGACTTTGATAAACTACGATCGGGGGGACATGCATATTCTTGAAATACACATTTTCATTGATTACCTGTGTCTCTAAACAGTGAAGGGATGGCAAATAATAAAGCTTAAAACCATTACAGACAGGGATGGAGGAAGACTTAAAACATGTTAGTAATTGGCTGGAGCATGATTCACCTAGTGAATATTCCAAAATGGATCAGAGTTCCTCCAGACCAAAAGATCCACTTCCCTTTCAAATTTTATATAGAAGCAAACTGAATGCTTAGATGAGTGGACAGCAGAACTGAGTTTGATGTTTTTGCATGGACTCCATTTACAGTTCATAACTCTAGTCCCTAAATTATCCGTTCTTTTGATCCTGAATTGATGGTAGATTTGGACTCTATGGTCTGTTCTCTCCCTGGCCTATGAACTACATGGGGATAAAAGACATAAAAGGAAGCTTGGCGGGCCTCTAATTTAATGACTTCCCTGAGAAATGAAGAAACTGAGGTACAGAAAGTTCAATATGATTTGTCCAAAGTCATACAAGCAGTTAATGATAGAGTCATTCTAAAGTTTCCTGTCTTTTATTTTATAATGAGATTCAGAGATGTTCCAAACGCTATGTTTCATTATCAAGGGAAAAAGATAGATTTGTCTTTTTTTTACTCAAACAGTAGTGACCGGGCATGCTTAACCATTTTTTTTCTTCAATTAGAGGTGGAAGATGGGTTTTATGAGACAAAAAGAGTGGGCCATTTCAAGAAAACAAATGCATTAGAAAGAGGATTTGTGAGTCTCTACATGAACTGGAAAGCTTTTAAAACTCTATTAAAAACATGACTTAACCTGTTGTTCCCAGCCTCTACTTTACTGAGTTATATAAGGAACTGAAGCTTCCAAAGGCAGTTACAATATATTGTCATATTCCCTCTCTGGGCTGTTTTCCACTTCTCACCCCAGTTTTCTTGTGCTCTCTCCCTCTCTCCTTCCATCCATGGAAATCTGACATGCTGTCGGAAAGCTCATCTTCTCATTCAGCTCCCCCTCTCACCACCAAAAATGCATTTACATTTCCACAGCTGCCATATTGGTCTCTGATAATAAGAATTTGAAGTTACTGTCAGTGAATCTGATTTAGTACCAGCACAGATGCCTTAAACTAAATAGATCCGTGCATCAGGGTTCAGAGTAACATGGGCAGCCATTATGAATAAGGTATATGCCTAAGTCTCCTTTCCAATACCCAGGACATTCCATTTTCACCACACACCTGTTGTTACCGACGAAGTGGAAAATCACAGCATAACTGGATTCTAGTCCCATTTTAGCCACCAACTGGCTCCGTCACCCTGGGTTACCCACATCTTTCCTCTGGGTTTCTGTTCCCAACCATCAGAGAAGAGGTTAAATTGACCATTCACTGATGCATAAATCTGACAAATACTCCACGAATTCCTGCTATGTCCTAGTCATGTATAATTCACTGGTGAGAAAAGACAAGGGGGCCATAATGCACCTTCCCCCCAGAGAACCTTCCAGTCTAGGACCATGTTAATCTCTCACTTTCAGTGCATGTATATTTATAAAGAGTCAACTCTTTAGGAAATTTTGAAAACAAAAAAAGATTGTCCATCACCCTACCCGGAAGCTGGAAGCAACCATATAACTGACTTGAGCTGATGCTTTCAATTCTATTAGATGGTTTATTAGACCTAAGCTTTGTTTTTCTCGTAAGTCACTATCATACCTCTTCAAAGAACTATGTAGGTAATGCTTTGTGCTCTGATTTAATTCTTAAGTCATAGAAAAAGCCATCACACTCCCTCCCCAAATTTTGAGGAAACCTTCACTGATTGCAGCCTTAGGAAAAACACTTGTTATCTGGTGCCTGCTCCCAAAAGCACCCTTGAGAAAGGCAATGTCACCCTACAGGCCTCAGACAAGTGTGGAAACTGAAGGAAAAAAAGCACGACAGGATGGGTATAGGGACCCAGGCTATTCTTTTCGGTTTCTCTTATTTCAACACAGAATCTCTAACTTCAGAGACTGGTCTTCACAGGGATAAAACAAACGTTAATAATCATAAGGAGAGGAAGATCCTGAAAGCAGAGACCCAGGTATCTGCACCACGAAGACAAAGACCCTTTGCATAAATTTCAATCGTTCCTTCCTGGCACCACACTGTCTAGTCATATAAAGCTGTAATTGAAACCATGTGGCATGTGCACGGGGCTCAGTACAGCCTCCTCCACAGTCGTCTCACGGACGAGTCCTGTGGCAGGTATCTGACAATCTTGGGGTCAAGATATCGTCGCTTAAATATGAGAAACAACACGCGAACTTGCCTCTTCAGGGAAAACAAAACTGGTCTGAATTAGTGTGTGCAGATAAACACTTCTGTTCCCAAGTGTGTGTTTATGATTTTATTGACATCTTCTGTAGTAGGAGGGGAATACATTTTATGAAACAGTTTAGCAATTCATTTTCTAATGTAAAAGGCAGCAGTTATCATAATTTTTGAAATAGTGATTTTCAAAAATAAAAAAATGGAAACCATATATTCTTGCAAAATATTACATTAACCACGGATATCAACACATGAAAGAGTCAGGAACAGTGAAATATGATGTGCTATTAATAGTAATACCCCACAGAGAAACATCCTCTAGTTTTTGACTAATAAGTCACACCACCCATTAAGGTATCCAATTTACCACAGAGTGAAAGTTGTGAAAACTAAACTGAGTTAATGCCAACAGCAAATGAGGGGAGAGTTGAGAATGTACATTCTGATTTGAACCTGAGCACCCCCGTGTGAACTGAGATCACTTGCTGCACCACTGGTACTTCCTTCCTTTCCTAATGCTCCCAACATTAGCTATTTCTTAAGACTCGCCTACTTAGAAGAAGCTATAGACCTCAGAATCTAAGTACACCCATATGGAAAGTCACAGAATAGCTTATGGTTCTGAAAGCCTTACTTCCTCACCCACTCCACACAGACTCAGGAAATATTAATGCGCACCAAATAAAAGACACAGTTCTTGGTGCAAGGGAAATAACAGGAAGTTAGACAAGGTCCTGGCTCTCATGGGACTTATATTCTGGCAGCAGGGAGGTCATTAACAGGTAAGCAAACACGATACATTTTGAAAATAATGAGCTATAAGGAAGAAAGCATGATCGCCTGTGGTAAGGGATGAAGGAAGGAGAGAAAGAGACATCTGGGGTTTTTGTTCAACGGTGATAAAACAAGCCTGGTCAAGAGCCAGGAAGAGTGTCCCAGTCATAGGGAAAAGCAAGTACGAAGCCTCCTGAGCTAAAAACGAGTGGGCATTTTTGAGGAAAATAAAAATAGCTTTATATACATATATACATAGTTTTTAAAGAGGGAGCAAAAAGAAGGTGTAGTATTTGAAGTCAGGGAAGTAAGTAGGGGACAGAACATGAAGATATTTGAAAGTTACATGAACTGCATTTACTATCTATCCATCCATCCGTCCATCCATCCAACCATCCATCCCATCCAAATATGCCTTATACTAGACAAAGGGAATATTTTCTTTTCCTAATGAAAATGTGGTTCAACTCAGGGTATATATGAAATTACAAAGTATCAAAATATCAAAGAATACAATTACACACACAAACACACACACACACACACACACACACACACTCTTACACTTACACATCTTTAGTGTCTGTGAATTTAGCCACAATGTAGCCAGGCTCAGCTGTTGCTGCAATCCAGAAGGTAACCTTCGCTCCTGTTGAGGTGCTGTGTCTGCAGAGGGCCTGGAGCCACCACACATGGGAGCCTGGGAGCATCCACACACCCTCACCTCCCACTCACCATAAATCCTCATTATCACGTTGTCAGCACTGGAGTCTGTTAACCTCTTCAGGGCCCAGGCTGACAGGCAGGATCTGCTTATTAATTTGCCTAAGCTCAACTTCGTTGTTGTCTGAAACACCAAACTCTATTTTTCTCATCTCAAGGACCAGTGCTAGGTGCTCCAATAAAAGGAGAGAGCAAACCATACAGCACTGCCTATATTCTTTGGCTTTCACATCTAAACTGGCCACATTACAGTTTTAGTTGGGAGATTAATTTAAAAATGAAAAGCATTTGTAAAGCATCTTCACAAGTGATAGGCTCTTGTTTTTTCTTTTTCTTTTTGCATTGTTCTGCTACTTAGAATAGGCTAAGAACCATGAGAACTTGGTTAATACACCTTCTAATTGTTCTTCAGCTGCCATACGAACTCATGCAAGGTTGCCACCTTGCATTATAAGTGATATTACTGAAATTAAGGCATCCTAGTTCCTATTTATTTAGGCATGTAAACTTTCTTGGTATGTTTCTGCAAAATCAGTTTCTTTCATAATAAATGCATTTAATTTTCCTTCTAACATGGTATGTATGGCTCCCCGGTGCTACGTGTTGGCTGACAGCATCAACTTTTGCACATCCCTAATCAAATTTCGTCTAACAAAAAGCTGAACTAAGCATATTTGTTTTCCTATTTATAGCAGCATGTGCTTCCATAACATATGAGCTAGCAAGATTTTTTAAAAAACCGATCCAAATCTTCAAATGCATTCATTATGTTTAGTTTAAATAAAAGCTATGTTCTCCCATTAAAAAGAATATTAAACACAACTGGAGACAGGCAGAAGTATATTGCTCATTTTCCAGCCAGTATCATTGCTGTGTTCATCCACAATAAAACAGAACAGTGGGCAGGAATTTATTGCTCCTGGGGAAAATTTTCCTCCCCACCCTCCCCATTTGCACAATTGCCGTGGCATTAATCCCTCTCAATGGCCCACGGTGTCTTTGGTAGCACTAGTACAGTAATGAATTGTTACAATGCAGCCGGCTGGGGTGGGGTAGGGGCAAACCATCGTGATGCATAGAGGCAGTGATTTCACCATATCAATAATTCTGCCTGCCACTGGGAACCACTATAGCTGAAACAGATGTTTCATGTTGATAAGTGGGGACTGGGAAAGGAACTTTTATCCCACTGTTCATTTTTCTCTATTTCCACTCCCCATACCTGGCAGCAGCTCCTCCACTACAGCTGTCTCTTGCAAGCCAATCTGTTCAACCCAGGCACCTAGGTCTCATTTCATAAATCAAACTCAGCGCCGGACAAGCCACAATCTCAGAATACCCTTGCTGCTTTCCTTGGTGGAAATGCTGCTGTCACAATGAGAGACACTCGGCCAATTGTGCTTAGATTAGTGCACTGTCACAATTCACTAAGAAAGACAGCCTGGGCAGGGGCTCTTTTCGGTATTCTGCATTAACTGTTTAGGAGACAGTCACATGTGCGGCATTTTGCACTAGGCATTCACCTTCAGATGAAGCATTTGGGAAGAAGCCCAGAATTTCTGCGGGAAGCAGTTCCATGCGATTCCAGTGGGGTCAGGTGCTACTACTCATGTTTGCAAAGCATTCCCTGATCCTCTTTACTGGAGATAAAACTTTACTGGCTGAGTCTCAGGTCAGAGATGCACACTCAACTCTGGGTCCTAACAGCTCAGGAGCTCAGTGAGGATCAAGGGAGATGCTCGTTAAATTAACTAGGAAAAAAATTACTCAAGTTCTAACTATTTTAGCACATTTTACATACACCAATTTATATGCAATTTCAACTTACTTTAATAACTAAGTACATATCATGTAGTAATTATTTAAATTATTAAATAAAGTATTTAATTATTTACCATTTATTAAGTACCTATTATGGGCCAGGGATTGTGCCAGATTTTTAATACACGTTGCCTTATGTAATCTGCACGTAATCTCTGGAGTGGGATTTGCCCTCCCCATTCCATTGAGTAGGAAGTTAGAGAGGTTCTGAGGCTTACCTAATGTAGCTAAGCTTTAAAGCCAGGTCTAATAAGTTCTAAAGCCCACATTCCTGACCGTTTGTTAATTCTAGTCCCTGGCGAGCGCGCGCGTGTGTGTGTGTGTGTGTATTTGTTTTAAAGACTGAGATGGGGTAAGTGAAAAAATCAAGATGATAGCTGTGTTACCAAAGTTAGACATTAAATGGGTATCAACTCTCCAAAACGTTTAGGTAATAATTCTTACAACATTATTGTGTGTTTGAAAGCAGTCATAATAAAACATTGAGAAATGGTTAAGGATAATAGTTCAGGCAAAAGGCAATTAGAAGAAGGTGAAGGTAGGTTTCCAGACTTCATGAAACACTGCTGGTGGATAGTGAAATATCAGTTCCAAGTCATATATTTAGAGTAGTATAATAAATTAACACACTTTGGCCCAGGAGATGTGTGGATGGAGCTTTAAATGATAAACTTTCCAAATTAGAAGGCGGAGTGATTTAATCGATGCCAAACAAATACAGAAACTGGGGCAAGGAGCCATTATTTATATTTGTAGCTCTTGTCCAGGCTTTAGAGATAGGGCACCAGGAGGGAGGGCTAAAGAGGACTATTCAGAATTTATTTTATTATTTATTTTCAGAATAATAATTTATTATTCTCTTCAGTCTGAAGAGATCCAGTCAACAGACGAGAAAGGGAGTAGATGGCCTTTCACTGGTCCCTCAAAGTTTAAAGTCCGAGAGGAAAAAAAAAAGAAAAAGAAAACTCAGCAAAAAACAGAATTCAAACTGTTTACATTTTTTTCATTCCAACTCAAATCACTTGTATTTCAGTATCAGTCATTCATTACTCTTGTCAACACGTGGTTTCAGGAAAACAAGAAGCTACACTCCCATTGCTCAGCTTATCACTAGACCAACTGCTGAAGAGGTCCACCAACCCCAGGGAAGATTAAACATTTCACCACAGCATTGTTATTTACAAGGACACATTGAGCCATAGTGATTAGCATGTACATAAGCACTGAGAAGAAATCAGGCCAGATGAACAGGCTGCAGTCAAGAGTCCTAAAATGAAACGGCTTCTCTCCATGTTTCTTTCTGCTCCATTTGTGGCATCCAGACTAGGGGTGGTTTGGGCAGCCACACCATGGAGTAAGCAATGTCCTAGCCAACACTCTCAGTACCCTGATCCAGGCAAGCAAAGCCTGAGGGATTGCAAAACCATGGATTTTGGTCCCTGAAGACCTAGGATCAATCCTGCCTTTGCCATACCCTGGCTGCATGAATCTAGGTTAGTGACATCCCCATCACGTTGTTTTCATATGAAAAATGAGGATGATAAGACCAATGCTGCAGGGTGGCTGGGGGGATAAAAATGGATGTATGAAGTCCCTTTGTAACAGCTTTTAGTTATTTGCTACCAAGTTCCTCATAGTTCCTACCTCTGTCTTAGATAGAATTGCTTTGAAATTATTTGCTTTTAATTTGTTTCCCCTCCTGGGATGTACACTCATTGAGAGCAGAGACAACTGTGCAACTGTGCTTGTGTCCAATATATCTGCCCAGAATTAGGACAAAGCCTGCTTAGTGGTTCTAGAATGAATAAACAAATGAATGGCTTACATCTTTCTCTTACAATGAAGACTCAGGACAGTGCATCTGTTAATATTGGTATCATTTGTTTACACTCTAAACTGGGAAATTTGGGGACATCTGAAGATGCTTTTAACTACTATTACTAGTTCTTCTACTACTAATACTACTACTATAAGCAGGAGAAATTGATGGAACACTATATACCAGGACTTTTAAAAGTGCTTTATGTGTAATAACTCTTAATTGTCTCCCCAACCCTATAAGGTAGGTGTCATTACTATATACACTTTTCCAAGTGGGTAAACTGAGGCACAGGGAAATTGTGCCGGTGATCACTTGAATATCAATAAGGAAAAATATGTATGATTCAGTGTACACACTGAATCTGATAATACTGATATTGTGACTGTTTTTCTAGAAACACATTTTCAGTACAATAATTTGTTTTAATATTTGCCAAAATGTTCATTTACTGCAAAAGTTCAGTGAGATTTTACCTAGCACAAGGTATTCTGGTTATAGATTAGAAAAGACACGGAGTTCCTCTCCTATTCCTGGTCAGCATAAAACTCTTACTAGTGTGTTTTCTGAAGAAAATTACTGCCAACAACATGACAGGAACCAGTGGAAGTTGGAGAGTTGCAACTTTTGGAATAGAAATCGGTTTTATTTATTTCGGGTCAGTAACCTACTTCTGGGTGAGTTCTTTCTCTACATGAGGTTGAAGCTGGGATTTGTTTGAGGTGTGATTACTTCTGTTTTTATTTTAGGTATTTGCTAACAGTAGTTTCTGATTTTTCTCCAGACATTTCATTAGTTTCATATTGAAACTTGATTGTCCCCAAATGTCTGACTTTTCTTGGTTGAGAGCTTACTCATCTATTACATATGAAAGTCACCAACGTAATTCTTTTACCATGGCAGAGTTCAGGACAGTGTGTGTGTGTGTGTGTGTGTGTGTGTGTGTGTGTGTGTGTGTGTGTACATATGTATGACTTTGAGACAAGTCTACTGGACACTGGATGTGTAGAAATATAAAAAAAATATAAGACTTTGATTATAGTTTGACTATGTTGATAAAATTTGAGGCTGGCGTTATTTTCTTGCATTACTAAAATCTCTTGAGACTACCTTACTTATCTATTGCCATAATACCAGTCATTATGAATTGAGGAAATACAAAATATAATTATTAAACATTTATTTGCCAATGAATATACTAATATTTAACGCTATTTTAAGTAAGTCTTTTTGAACCTAATGAATTAACTTACTGGGGTATGTTTTGAGGAATCAGAAGACAGATTTTTTACCGTTAAACACTACAAAAATCCATAAACCATAATTTAGCTGTCTTTTTTTTAACTTTTAAAAGTTAAAGAGTCACCATGTATAATAAGCTCCTTTGTTCAAGTTAAAGGGGATACTATTTCAGGAATATACTAGAAAATAATAGCAAACAAAAGACATTGTTTAAATTAGTACTTTCCACCAGTTAAGATGTTTTTCAGAAGTACTTGTACTATAATCCTCACCTGTTTTTAGGACAAACAAAAAATATTTTATCAACAAAATTTCACTGTAAATTTCCCACCATTATAATCCATCTGCTAAGAGATTTATTCAAAGTCCTTTAAATGTTTCAATGTAATAAAAACACAGGATCCGTGTATCTATTCACAAATTAGTTCTCAAACTTTCAGAATGTAGTCATCACGTGTGTAGTAGACCCCAGGTTAGTAAACCTTTACTGTAAAGGGCCAGGCAGCCAATAATTTACTTTGTATCAGATGGTCTCACAGTTGAAACTTCTCAACTCTGCCTTTGTAGGGCCAGCAGCCATAGACAAGACCTAAACAAATGGGCTTTTCTTAGTTGTCCTGAAAAAACTTTATTTACAAAAAGAAGTTAGGGTGTGAATCTGACACCTACATGGTAATTTCCGGACCACTGCTAGACCAGCATTACCAAGTCCATGCAGAAGCCAACCAGCACTGCATGGGTGCTCACTTTCTTGGGTTTCATATTTCAAAACGTAGAACAGATGGAGAAAATGTCAAGCTATTGGAATGTCCTGACCACTTGAAAGACTTTCACAGAATTACAAAACTTATCGTCATCTCCCTCTTGACCTAAATGGCTAATTTTCAATGGCCATTAGGCAGTGTGACATTTTGTGCATTTTCAAAGTTCTGTATGCACAGCAACTTCATTTTTAGCCCAGAAAAGGTAGCGTTTCATAAACCATTCCTATATAAGCAAGTTGCACAACTCCAAGTCAAGATACCTGAATAATTGGGGTAGGATTCCTACATCTTCATAACCAGCCCATGGTAAACTCAACGGGGATGCTTACACAGACAACAGGCCCCTTTGCACTGAGAAGGTTAGAGGTGAGAGCTCTCAATGAAATTTGACCATACTATACAGTTTCCCTTTTTACCCATCTAATAATTCCAAGACATAAGCAAATAGTGCTATTTTTGAAAAATACCTCAAAGATCTCAAATCTCTAATACATTTTAAGTTCTTTTAAAATTAATTATTATTTTATTCGAAACCTAAGTCTCTCCTTGTATCGATTTAAATAAAAACAGAATCAAGAAATGCTAGTAAAATGATATAATATTTTCTAATAAAATTGGCAGATAAATGTCAAACTTTCATAAGATCAATAGTATGATCTTATCATACTGTTGCTAAGACTGGAGGGAAATGGACATCTCTTACACTATTGGTGGAAGCTCGAGTGATATAGCTACTTTGAGGGCAACTAGACAATACTTACTAAAATTAAAAACTGACATCCTTGTAATCTAGCAAATCCATTTCTAGTTATCAACCAATGGAGAGATATCCACACGTACGTAGGATGGTTATCATATCATTTTGTGTAATACAAAATATTGCAAATAACATGGACATTCATCATTAGTAAATGGTCAAATAAATGATTCACTCATGTAATATAATGCTATAAGCAGTTGAAAGGAATGAAATCTAGTCATGTATCGACATGTATGACCCCATCTCAGAAAACATCACTGGATGAGAAAAGCAAGTAAAAAATGATAGGAATTTATAAAAATGATCACATGTAGGGAAGTGAGGAAAGGGCTTGGGTTTCCATATGTAGGGTTTTCAGAGTGGAAGAAATTGTTTAATAATATTCAATTTTTTGAGAAGAGTATGCTCTTTTCCATTATTTTCTCCTTTGGTATAACTAAAGTTTTGAAACAAACATCTGAGGCCCAGAAAGCATAAGAGATTGACCCAAGGGTACAAGTCAAGTAAATGGCAGAGAAGGCATCCGATTCTAGGGAAACTCACCAAATGATGCTCTAGCTGTGACCCTTCTCTGTAGCTACAACATTCTCCCAAAAGAAAATTGAATAACTTCCCTCCACTGCCTTACCCATCTTCACAAGAAGAGCACGAAACACATTTTCAGAAGGGGAAAAAAAAAATTATTATACAGCAGAGTAAAAAAAACAACAACTGTTCAATAGAGAAAGGCTTCCCACACCCTTTACCACCATAACATATGAAAGGTAGAGATAATTTTTCTCGCTCCCATTTCTACCTGAGAAGAAGGGTTAAGACCATATCACAGAACAATTTATCAGTAACAGTAACTTATCCATTGATGAAATGGGGAACAAAATTACTTTGCATTTGATTTTCCTTATTAGAATTTGATAAAAGGGGATTTACAGAGTTCAGTTGATACAAGTGTAGAAAAATAGCTGAAAAAATTGTATTCAAGGAAGTGCATGCTAACAGAGTATACAAGATATACAGTAATACAGTTTGATGAGTGAGTTCCGAAAACATCCATAGAGTTACACAGCAATTTTACTTGAAAGATAAAGAGTTGACTGAATGCAAAGAATAGAAAATTATTAAGATTTGGCTACCGTAGAGACAGGTACTAGTCGGTCACTAATGCTAAATTTTCTTAAAATATTACTTGTCCTCCTGCCCCCCCACCCCCAAACAAACAAACAAAAAATAACCTCTGCTATAGTACTTTTTAAAATATGGTCAACACTATGGCAAAAATTGCCTTTAGTCTGGGCTTGGAAAGTGTTAATATTCAAGTAAATGTTGGATTAATACCTAGGAAACCCAAAAGGCAATTCACTCTCCATAAAAGAGAGCAGTCCTGGAAAGATGATATGGGTGGGTGAGCATGTAAGCATTTTCAAAGCAGCCAGCTCTCCATGACCTTGAGGAGTCAGGTGGGAAACAGATGCCTCCTGGGTCATTAGCTTGCTGGGCAGTTGAGGGAGGGGTTAACGAAGAGCAGTTTGGAACATCCATACGCTGGTTAGGAAAAGCTACCTGGAGTCCTCTATGTGATCAGGACTAATTACAATTGACCAATTAGATACAATCAAACAATGTTACTGTTCAAATGTGGCACAGACTCTTGATTTACCTGGGCACCTGGATTCATATGTAAGCACACACTGTAGATGCTAAAAAAGCTTAAAGAAGGAAGGAAAATGAAAGAGATGGAGAAAAGAAAAGTAAGGGAATCTAAAAGCAGAACAGGAAAGGGAAAAAGGCAGAAGAATGGGAGAGAGGATGAAGATAGAAGACGTAAGAAAAAAATTAAAAGAGGGGAAAAAGTCTGCCCACGATTAATATTACATATAGTACTTTTTTCTTGTCGGGGGTTGAAGAGTCACTACAATACTGAAGGGAAAATATTCTTGGTATTTCATATATTTTACATTTCCCCAGTAACTACAGATATTACACATAAGTTTAATTTGGACAGGAAAAAATGAATATAAGCTCAAGATCCACCATATCCTGCTCCTAGACTTAGGACCATCATGGCACTCTTTGTTCCTAAGCCTGAATCATCCTTTTCATATAGGGATCCCGGAAGCCATTTCCAATGAGTCGCAGTTGGCACCCTAGATAAACACTGTTTTGCCATCTCTCCATTAGAATCATTGTCCTTGTTCTACATTTCACTTAGCCTTGAAGCTTTTATCTCAGGAAACTCATTGTATTATGGAAATTCTATTCAATAACACAAAAACATTTATTTTCATTAAATTGTTATAAGTAGAATGATCTCAATATACAATTGAAGAGACGAAAAAGTAGGACCCTGTTATCTAGAGTTATTAAAACAAGATCTGGTTATAACATATAAAGGGCTGGATAGACATTTTTAAAATAAAATCTATTTACTGAAAACAAATTATGTCTGAAAACATCAGACAGTGGTAATTGGGGAAAGGTTAGAACTACCATGTAAAAGAAGACATTATTTTCCAGCCATAGGAGATGGTCAAAGGTATAAATTAAATTAAATAATGCCTTTATACTGTAACTGAATTAGAATTGGCAATTATGCATTATAGATAAAATGTTCCATCTTTTAAAATTTGGCCTTGGTAATGATTTAGAATCTTATTCTTTTCAAGAAGAATATAGATGGTTAAGAATGCTTCATGAGTCTCAGACAAAGTGTTGAATATTCATGAAAGGCTACTGAAGTCTTTGTGACTTAGGAAGGAGTAGCAAAAGGATAAAGAAGGGTAATGTTATTAATAATATTTCCACACATAGAGAACTTAACCACATGCCAATCTTTTGAGTATTTATATACAGTTCATTATTCACTCATGCATGGACTCTAGGAAATTGGTATTATTATTCCAGTTTTCAGAGGGAGAAACCAGCCTAGAAAGGTTAAGTAAGTTTCCTAATATCACAATAAGCAGAGACAGGATTCAATTCAAAGTGTTTTCACCATAGGATTTAGTGCCCTTAACAGTTGTTGATTCATTGAATCACAGCTTAGAAAGCAACCCACATAGATTCTTGTTTCTTAGTCGCAAAAGCAGGTGAAGCATGTCTACAAAGCAAACCATCTCCTTTCTAAGTCTCCCCACTCACTACAGACAGGGGGCCTATGATTTTAGAGCTTCTGCTCACATTTGCAAGAAAGTTAACAGGTAGATTATTTAATCGAGATACAACTTATGTCCTACCCTCTCTCTAAGTCTAACTTGATCCTCTCTGCCTCCTGTGAAAACGGCAGTGCTAATTCTCTCATGTGGTACATGGAAAAAACCTTGCTTGGCTGGTTTCCTCATAATAGTGCCTGGCATAATACACAATGTTCAGAGGCACTAAAAGTGTTTGTTCAAGCTTCATCTGATATTGTTGATTGCATAGCTGCACACGTAGAATCTCATACTGGCATATCATCTATGTGAGCATATGTGTGAAACACCTACTAGACACTTAGATTTGAACCTACAGAGGTAAGAGAGAGAGGTAATAGACATTCCATATGGAGGAAATAATGTGAACAAAGACACACAAAAGGAACATCTTGGGGATTCATGGAGGGAAAAATACATAGTTCATTCGGATTGCTGTACAGATTTCCTGATGAAACTAAAGTTGGGAAATTGAAGGTAGACTGGATTATCAGGTAGTTAGTAGTAGACTCCATTTTATATGGCAGGATTTCACACACTACGTTTTTCTATAGAAATATTAATAAGTAATGCTTGGTAAATGGTATTTTGGGAGACACTGTGATAAAGAGATGTCTTCTCTGTTAGAACCCTGAGAACTTTCATGTACTGAAGGTATCAAATATGGAGAACATTCCCCAAATCTCTCTGATCATACTATCCTTTCATTTTCCCCCATGAAAAATTCATAAGACACACATTAGGAAGTTGATCTGCTTATTGGAAAATTGTTTAAAATAATAGACAATTGACACAATAAGTGAGACACACATGGAAGATTACTCTAGGTTGGAGCACCTACGTATATGGCCATCATGTTTGCATTCAACTACTAAATACATTCTCTCTAGCCAAGTGGTTCTATCTGCTATTTTGCTAATTTTTGGACAAGGAAATAGATGGGTCATATAGCATATTCAATTCAACCCTCAAATTAATCTAAATCTTGTCTATAATTTCCTATCTTTTTTCCCCCATAAGGTTAGAGAAACTCATAGAATTTGACCTAACTATATAATAGTCTCTTTGTGTTTGAGTAGATATTGCCAATAAATAACAATATATTCTAAATTTCAGCTATGTTATGAATATGAAATCATGAATTATATGTCCCATCAATACTTCTAGAGCCTCCATTATACTAAATCTGGATAAAATTCAGGGGTAAGCCATTCTGTGCTGCAGATTTCTTAACCTTTTTTAAAATGATTTTTTATGAGGTTCAAAAGTTCAATAACTGAACATAAATTCATTTTTTCAGGTTATATCTGAAATATGAAATAATTACTTATTTAGAAACAATTTGGCTTGGGTATTTTAAGAGTAAAATATTAATGAAAATATATTTTGTTTGAAAATGTTTTCATGTATTATTAAATTATTTGATTATCTAATGCATTATTATAATTTCAAATATGTTTTATTTAATAACAGTTTATATTAAGATATTTCAGAATATCTGTAAAGTACCCTGTCCATCATGTTAATTAAAACTCATATTCATATGAAAATTTTTTCTTGGTAAAGAGATAAAGGGATTCCACGGCAGAATAATTCAAAGGTATGTTATCACATTGCTTTTTTTGTAGTTACATAGACCTCTTTTTAATTTCAAAAAAGACATATTTGAGTTATTCCTGGATGGTTCATAGATCTGGACTGGACTGAATTTTTTGCAAATACATCGATTTAACAATAAGGAGTTTTTTCAATAAAAGGGCAATGACTAATGTGCATTATGATATTTTATTCCAAAATGTTTCTTAGATTTTATCTTACTATTTTTTGAATTATGTTAATATTAATATTATATTTTCACTTTAGGAGCTAAATAGATAAATATGGAAATAAATATAAATATCTATTTGCTGGAAAGATACAAATAGTACAAATGTTACATTGCTCTATGTTTGGGTATTAACTATGCTCAGGCTTTACCTCAAGAAAAAAATTAACTTGGTAAAAATCATTCCTTAAATTGCTTCAGCTTCCCTTCTAATTAGAAGCTCAAAAATGTAAGATCATCAACCAAAAGCATAAAAGGAGAAAAATTCCTCAAAGGAGCAATAGCACATACAGAAAGAGTCTAAACATTAGACAGAATCTCAACCTGCCACTGTTACCCTTCCTGAGTCTAAATGCTGGAATTAATTTTAAAGTCTTATTTGGTAGTTTTCTCAATAATAGTGCCTAATATAATACACTGCACACAGCAGCCATTAAAAATGTTCATTCAAGTTCTAAACCGAGAGCTCTCACAGTTTTTGTAACGTGGCCACAATGTCTAATCTGTAGTAAAACTGACTTGAAACCAATCAGCGTCTTATAAATTCACTTGAGAGGCAAGGAATATGAGTTACCTGCTGTTAATAAGTTTTGTTAAGGGGGGAATACAGAAATGCTTATGCCTATTGTTCCAAATTTACTCAGGGTTTATTAGCAAAATTCAATCAATCCTTTGGGAAGTGAAACAACAATGTACTTTTTCTCTTGGCAGAGCAAACGAAAAATAGAACTTTAATAATCTAAGTGCTATATTTTAAAACAGTCTAATAAATTCCAGATTTACCTTAAAACATTATGGCATTAATTGGTATTGATTCTGTTTATTGATAGTCTAACTTGAGACTCTTTGTCCGAAGGCTCCTAAGAAAAACTTTAAATTTCAGGGCTAGGAGAGTGGTTGTCATGGATTATACTCTATCTAACCACCTTAACATTTGCTGAATATGAAGTTTCATTTTCCCCCCTCCTTTACAAATAATTCTCAGGAGTGTTGAGGAAATGAGGAGGAAAGGTAGCATTTAAAAGTTAACCAGAATAGAAAGGGAAAGATGTTTTTCACTTATGAAAAGCAGCACCAATAATTATTCAATGAATTTGGAAATCAACTCCAGCAGAGAAGTATATGAGATTCCTGCTGATATTGGTCATCTAAGAAATAATGATTTATTTTTGTTTGGTGTATGCTTACTTATGTGAATACAATTTTCCACTGTGGAATCAAAATAAAATAAGTGCTCCAACTGCTTGCAGGGTTTCTTTAAAGAGACGAAGAGAAACAAATTGGGCACTAATGAGTACGTTTAGCCAAGCTGATTCACTCTGTAACAGTGAAGTGTACAACAAGCAGAAGGAGAATATGCAGTGGGGTTACCTTAACCAGTTTTTATCTTTTAAGTGCAGAGAAGAAATGATAAAGGTTATATCTATGGAAATGATAATTTAGAGCGATATTAGACACCCTTGCTTTTCAATCTTTGGTTGCTTCATGCTGCAAACCTCAAACGTTTGTAACTCAGATGTAAATATAGCGAGTCCATCCATGATGAGCTGTTTTGTGGGTATAAACCACTTACTGTACTTTTCCAAATTGGGAATGTCACCTAAAAAATCTATGGTGGCAAGCAGGTAATTGAACAGGGGTAAAAGTTTATTTCCAGGGGAGGTTTTATTGCATTAGAAGTTAACTTCTATATATTTTCTCTTATCTTGGCCATTATTTTTCTCAAGTGTAGATACATACTCAGACTTTCAGTTTACAGGAAGCATTGAAACATACAATGAAAAAATAGCCCAGAATCATTTACTTAAGTGTAAAGTAGTAATGATCCTCACTGTCAATACATCAAAGAATACAACTTTTTTTTATTCTTGTGATGTAGTAGTGAAAATATTAGTTGCAGGCATTCTGTATGAGAATGTCCTTTTAGGAATAGTAAGCGATAGGAAAAATAAGTTTACCTTGTGCTTCCTAAGTTGTCATCCATATGTATGTGGATATATAAATTGATAAATATGTGTTTATGTACAGGGATAGGAGCGTATAGGTAGGTATTCACACACATTTCAAGATCAAATGCAACCTATTTGTAGAAAACACTAGCTAGGCAAGGAGGGAGGAGGATAATGTAACGCAAAACAATTATCTTACATTTCCTTCCATTTAAACCGTTTTCTCAATCTTGTGTTTGTACAGATATAATCTCATTTTTTTCAAGTAAATTTTCTTTACTTTGCATAAAAGATTTTTAATGTGTTCCCCTTCCCCATCCATGTTTTTCCTATTAGTTAGATACAATTTCATCCCAGGTTTAACATTCCAAAGAAATTCTCCTGCCTTCCTTGCCATCAAGTTAAATATGGGGGAAACCAACCTTATCTATTTTGTAATTCTCTTCTGAAAAACATCCTTCTTTTGCACAGGCTGATATTAACCAAGCAATGAAATAAGGTATATCATTTGCTTCTGTATGTAATGGTTCAAATAAAAAGAAATTCGTTAATTGTTTTAATGTCCTACAATCTAAATGTTATGCCCTTACTATGAAAATTTCATAGCAATATTATGGCTAGCCTAACAATAAAGATTCGTAGTTCATTTGTTTTATATTTTAAGGATGAATTTCTTTATTTATGTAGGGTTTTAGGTTTGGGACTCCTCTTAAAAACAGAGGGCAAAATATTCTTAATTATTTGGATATTGTTTCTATATAAGCTATTCAACTAGACATTTTGAATCATTAAACACTTTTGAATTTCTCAGGTTCCATGAAATAGTTAGCTTGTATAGAAACATTGGAAATATGGGATAGCAGCAGATTACTTATTTCTATTTGCTGTTACCTGGACCCTTGAAAATTATGGACCAAATTATCTGCTAGGCGTTGTTTGGCTTTGACATATGTAGGCAAAATGAATGATTTGGGATTCAAAGTGGTTTTGTTAGAAGGACTTTTTTGAGAGCTGGCACATTAGAGTTTAACTGATACGTTATTAATGGGAAAATGTCCATTTTTCAACCCCCTAATGCCCAAACCTGTTTTGGGACACTGTTTGTTTGTTTTGATTTTTGCTGCTAGGGCAGCCCCATGGGGCCACTTAATAGGCTGCACCACCACCCAGTCTCCCTGGTTATTCTAGTTGTGATGGCACTTCCAGCAGAGAACAGCTACAATTAACAGACAGTAAACCGGGCCCCCTGCTATCTCCAGAGGCCCGAATGCCATGAATCTCAGCAAAAATTGTCAAAAATTTCAGACATTAAGGGAGAGGAGGAGAGCACAAAATAAATTAATGAATGGTCCAGGTTAGAGAATGAAGGGGACACTTAAGAGAGACCTAAGTGTTTCTTTGAATACCTCTGTCTGCTAAAGGCTTACCGCTGACAGAGCAGGGTGTATTGATTGCCTTTTTCATCTTTACCATATGAGTGATGATGATCATATGATGCCCATACAGGATCATAATGATGCCCATTTGATGGATAACAAAATGGTGGCTTAGGTAGGTAAGTCATAGAGGCAAGATTCAATCTTGGTAGATTATTGCATATATTGTTATTATTTCTAAATGTAAATTACACCATGCCACTCCCACCCTAAAAGCCCTCCAATGGTTTGACTTTCATTTAAAATAAAATCAAAACTCTTTATATATCATGGCCCTACATGATTCTGCTACCATCCCTTCATCAGTCTCATCTCTTATGCCCTCCAGCTCAGTCATATAAGGCTTTATGGAGATTCCCTTTCCTTCCACCAGCACTGCACATCCATTCTTCTCAGGACATTCAGACGTGTTGTTTTATCCTGGGTTTGTCCGTGGCTACCTCCCTCCTTATAATTCACAACTCAGGTCAAAGAATATGTCTTCAGAGAAGCTTTCCATGACCTTCCTGAAGAAGATCTTTGATGCTTTACTCACATGTTACCATATTGCATTTTCTATTCTGCAGTCCTTACTTGTGATTTTTGTCCTGTTCAGGTTCAGGCTTTCCCCACTGGAATTAAATTCCATGAACATGGGAACTGTGTTGTTTACACCTATGTCTGCAGCACCTTGAGGGGGGCCTGGCACAGAGTTGATGTGCAGTAAGTAATTGGGGTTAATTTAGTCCTCACAACAATCTTTGGAGAAACGTAGGAGGCAAAGCTTACAAATGAATTCTCTATTATTAAAGCCACAAACCTTACTGCATAGAGAGGAACAATTAAAACAAACCCAGAGGCAAAATCATGACCACTTTTCTACAAACTGATGCTAGACCCTCATCCCTGCCAGAAGTAGTCTTAATGAGAGGCACTGATTTTGAAGGAGAAAACGGCTGATTGCAAAGCAGGTAAAACTATGAGAAAGCTTTAAGTTATTTATATCATAGGGTTTCCATTCAAAAATTCCATTTATAGATTTGCTAGAAGAGAGAAGTAAAACTATATGTGTATATAAATATTTTGTGGACAGAGGACATTACTGATGAAGAAGAATTTTATCTTTATTAGTGACGGCACATATTATCAGTGAACTACCACAAGCATTTGGGAGTCCAAAAGAACAAAGCATGCCACTACCTTGTTTGAGGCTCTGGCCACTGTTAAAAAAGAGGAAATATATTTTTCCCTATGTACTGAGCTCGGCTTCGATTGAACAATTATTCAAGGTGGATATCATTTATAAGGGTCGCCAGGGATAAAGAAAATATGTTTTCCCCCCCCCCATTCCTAAAACAAGGCTGCTCAATTTTGAGATAAAATCAAATGCATCATATACCTCATTCAAACCTTCAATATGACAGCACTGGAAAAGTATCCCAGGCAAACTAATCATGCTTCACTTTTGCAAAGACACCTGTGAAATTTCAAATTCTTGTTTTCTCAATTTCTAAACTTCTTTAAGTAATCAACTGTGGGTGAACATAGATGATATTTAAAGAAAAGAAGTTTAATTGCTACTCCAGCTCATGGGTCTACTAGCACATTTTAGGTATTCAACAAATGCGAGCTACTGATTATGAACATATTTAAAGACTGAATGTTATTTTTAAAAATAGAGGTGATCATTTTAGAAAAGTAATGTCGTTTTCCAATTGTTTTGCATAGGTTAAGGTTAATTTGCATTCATTGAACATATGCCAAATCATGGTATCCCAGTGACTAGCACAATGCCTGGCACAGTTGGTGTACAGATATTTGTGTGTGTGAATGAGTGAAGCTCATTATATGGCACAGGGACGCCAGCTGGCACAGGATTACATATATTACCACAAGCAAACTAATGAGTTAACGCTAATTTAATATATTTTTACCTCACACTAAGGTAATGCTTGATAAGGACCTTGATACTCGACTTTTAAAAATGTTAGCACAGTGCTATGCACATAGTGGGTGCTCAATAATGTTGAACGGAAAGATTTGCAATACTAGATTAATTCCATCTGACTACTCTGTTAAATTTTCAGTTAGAGTATAGATACTGTAAAATCCAAATACACATTAAATCTTGGTTTCCTAAAAGTATGACATTTAAAATATTTGTAGAAAAGCTTTGTCACAACTGATTTGAATGTATGTATTTTCTTTTGCTTCAATTTTGATATCGGCTTGTAATGTCTCTTTCCATCATATGTAATACTGGTAGAACATGCAACTCTACCCAGATCATGAGGATTTCTCAATGATTGGTTGTCCAAAGCCATTGCATGAACTGTTGGATTAGATTTGGCTGGGTGTGGCAGTTGTTGGACCTTAAGAAATCAAAGAACTTCTTAAAAGTATCTTCCAAAAGCAAATGCTAGAATCCTATTCAAGTGCATACGTACATTATCATAGAGCAAAATAAACTGAAATTGGCTGCTATATTTTATATAATAACTTCTGAAAAAGCCCATTTTTTTGGATACTAATATTTGACATGATTCTTTCTTATTGATTTGTTGGAGCTGTTTATTGTTAATAATGCAAATAGGGAAGAGATATGGGAACATATGTATATGTATAACAGATTCACTTTGTTATAAAGCAGAAACTAACACACCATTGTAAAGCAATTATACCCCAATAAAGATGTTAAAAAAATGCAAATAGATAATTTTTAATTATCCTAAAGTAACATTTCACTCTTAATGGTTTGAAATGGATGATAAGCAAACCAATTTGAAATAAAGTATGAACATGTAGTATAGTATTATAACACTATACACTTTCTTGACAGTTAAGTTTTTAAAAAAATGTTCTTTTTATAGCTGTACTATATATGTTTATAGTATATGTAGTAAATAAAAATGTGGCCAAACGTTTGGCTTGGTGAAAAGAAAATTTTTATTAAATAATAATAAAATAAATAAATAAACAGAGGCGATGACATTCTTTAAGAATCTCAATAACCTGTAAAAGTTTGCAAAAAAAATGTACAGAACTGAAATTTGCTTGCACCTGTCCCAAGCATAGAGTTATGAATGCACTTTATTGGTTTAGAGACAGTTGGGATCCATTTCCTACTAAGTGTTTCCATGTAACCATAATAGTGAGAGTAATTGTTTTTTTATTAAAAAAAAAAAACAATCTGTTGGGGAGACTCTACGATCTCGATTTCTATACCATTTTGTCTTCTACAAGAAGAGAGTATTTACTCAAAATTGAGCTATTAAAAGACACGCAAAAATTAATAGCAGCTGAAAAAAAAAGCACAGAGGAAATTCTCAATAAGTGAATATGGATGGAAAAATAGAATACGAGATGCTGAAACCTGAGATTGTTATTGTTGACTAACTCTCTCTTTCTCCTTCCTCCTACCCTCCCTCCAGCCCTCTTTTTTTCCTATCTTTTCTTTGTTTTTTTGAAACTAAAAATTGGACATATGAATACATCCTGACCAAATGATGCCCTCTATCCACTCTCCTGTTTCTCACAGTACTCCAGCTGGGGAACCACATCTGGAATAATCTGTCCTTGTGGTTTTTATTCTAGGATCTTGAAAGGCAAGCTATTTATGTCACTAAATTAATAACATACAAAATGGTATGAAAACATTATCAAAATGCTTAAATCTGATATTATTTAATAAAGCACTTGCAATATAATTTTTAAATAATATTATTTTGAGTAGAAGTGCACATATTTAAAGTGATGCTATAGTATCATTTTTATCTAATACCAATATTAGCGTGATTAATATTAGGATTCTACAAGAAATATATTTTACAGGCAGACTTGTAGCCTTTAATACTCACAGTACCTAGCCAGATATGTCTCAAAGGCACTATAAGACCTCCATCATTCTTGGAAAATATGTTAAACAATAATTGGGAATGGCAATAATAATAGGCATATTTATTAAGCATTTACTATAAGACAGGCAGCGTATAGAGAAGTAACATACTACAGAACTTATGGGAATTTAGATGAGGTTGAAATAACTTCCCCAAGATCCTGTAGTAAGTTAGTAGCCAAAGTGGCTTTGTCACAAAATCAGCCTGATTCTAGAGACAGGCAGTATTTGACTAGAATGGGTTCATGAATTGATCATTCCCTGTAATCTCTTTATAAATCACAGCCCTATGGACAACATTTTATTTTTATGCAATGTATTCTTCTTCAGACAAAAATACTGCTTTGCCAAAAAGCTATGCTGGCAAGATAGATGAAGAGTATATGGAACAGAAAGGGGTTGTTAGCCGTATGCTGTTTTTAAACTAGTGGAGCTGATGTTCTCTCCCGTTCCTAAAAACACCAACATGAGAGATAAAGTAAGAAGAGCAGAGAATCTCTAGGTCCATCCATGTCTCTACAAATGACCCAATTTCGTTCCTTTCTATGGCTGAGTAATATCCCATTGTATATATGTATAGAGAGTGAAGTAAGTCAGAAAGAGGAAAACAAATAGCGTATATTAACGCATATATGTGGAATCTACAAAAATGGTACAGATGAACCGGTTTGCAAGGCAGAAATAGAGACACAGATGTAAAGAACAAACGTACGGACACCAACAGGGGAAAGAGGTGGGGGGGATGGTGGGATAAATTGGGAGATTGGGATTGACATGTATACACTACTATGTATAAAATAGAAAACTAATAAGAACCTGCTATATAAAAAAATAAATAAAAAAACAACAAAAAAAGAAAACTTAGATGACAAAAAAAAAAAGAAGAGCAAAGAAGAGTGGTACTGGATTACGTTACTATGGCGTTGCTCACAATGAAGAATCTAAATCTTGGTTGACTGAGTAGTCAATTATACATGTTGGACAAAGTAGATGAAGAAAGCAGATGATTGCAGGCACTCGGGATGTACAGAAAAACAGGCAATTTTCCTTTGCAAATACATTCCCACGATGGGCATTTTCATTATTTCCCCCACAAGACTGTTATGTCTTTCATATCATCATAATTCTATAAACTTCTGAATCCCTTAATAATGTTTAAAGTCAATCCAAAAATAACATCGACTTTGAGCCTCCTCTCCCCATCAGTGTAAGAGACAATCTTGCAGCTACCACAAACAACGATCAGATTAATAAGTTGTCTGCCAAAAGTGGTGTTTACGAGTCACCAAGGAACGACTTCTTTGACTTGTGGGAAGAGATCAAGAGAGGAAAAAATGATGCTAGTGCAAACTGGGAAGGATGCATTTAGAACCCTTGAGACTTCTGGAGGATTTGGGAGTGTGGGCCGTAGTTAAGAAGCATCACAAACATAGGGCTGGAAATATGGCATCTAATAACAGTGGAGAAGCTCTTGAAAATCTGAGTGATGTAGATTAAAAAACGCTTTTAACATGTAGATTAATTAGAATTTCAAAGAGAGACTGACTGCAGTGTGTTCCTCCGGGACTTGGTGTCTAGGGGCAGAACAAAGGGAGTCCTGGATCTTAAGCTTATTTTGAAGCCCCTTCAATTCCTAACAGCACTGGTGTGGGTGGAGGAAGCAAAGACAAAGCTACCACTACCCAGGTTAAAAGGACATTTAAAGGTTTTAAGACAGTGGGACAAGGGGAAAACGGGCAGGCTTGTGCCTCTGTGACTCCAGGTTTTCCTTGTCATCCGATTTTATTCTCTGTATTCAGAAATAATTCACTGATACTTGAAACTCTCCTATTTACATTTCTAACACTTACAAATAAAATTTTCAAACTGCAGAGTAGGTACCATAACCAAACATATAAAGCCATCCATACTCCTTGTCCTATCATGAAAAGTAGAGCTCTAAGATTGGGAATCTAACAAAAGGAAATACGAGGGGAATGTGATACATGCAAAAATGATTAGCCACAAAATATTCCATTTCCCTCTATTGACTTCTTACATACAGCAGGGTTTCTAAAGGCTGCATTAGCCTTCACAATAGTAATAATAACGCTGGGACTGTGCAACTAACAATAAGAGGTGACTGAGCACTTGCTATGGGTCAGGCACTGTGCTAAGTACTTCACAGGGATGATCTCACCTAATCTTCACAACAGCCTTGCAAAGCACCTGTCCCCATATGAAGCAGCAGCAGCCGCTATTTTTCAGTTGAGGAAACTTGAGACGTAGAGAGGTTAAGTAATATTCCCAAGTTCATATAGTTATGAAGTTGTAGAATTAAGGACTAATAGAATACCTTGTCCTTTATCTTATTTCTACATAAATTGCACAAATGCTCAGGAAGGTAATCCACAAATGTCTAAGGGGAATAAAAAACAAGAGCATACCAAAACATCACAAAGTATATGTTATTTAGAGTTGAAAGAACAGAAATTGAAGCATGTATGAGACTAGGGCCTGGCACACAGCAAGCATGGAGTAAGTGTTATTTGTTTATTAATGTATTTCATCCACGGGGTCATCCTAGGAGCTGGGCATGATCTCCACCATTTATAGATGAAGACATGAAGGTACTAGGTGGTCAAGATGGTTGCTGACCCCAGAGCCCAGCTCTTTCCATCGCGCCCTCCTGCTTCTCAAAAGGCTGATTCACTTTTTTCTTTCAGTTTATTGGATTATTGCCTTTAATTGTCCGGCCTGTTTTATCGGTCATCAGAATTGCAGTTTTATACTGCCCTCATCTGTCTTGGGAGGAGTTAAGTGGTATTTAGAAATAATTCATAGATACCTGAAACTTTCCTATTTACATTTTCAACACTTACAAATAAATTTTTCAAACTGCGGAGCAGGTACTATAATCAAACATATAAAGCCATCCATATTCCTCTTGGACATTAACATGAAATTGCACTGTGCAAAACGTTATGATAACTACATTTCATTGGCAAATATTTATCGCATTTTGATATACTTATAATAAAACAGCTTAATCCATCATTTCAACTAGATATGAATGCATGATTTTTTCTGTAGATTATGATACTTTCTTTATGAAACATTATAACTCTCAGAGCTGAGAGTATGGTTTAAAAAAAAAAACTTCGAGAATAATATTTTCAATAATTTTGGAATAAGTAATATGCTAACAAGTGCACAAGTCTCCATGCTCAAAGCTGAACAGAAGATTTTTTTTTTCACATAAAATACCAATTTCATATAATGAAAACATGACTTTCACGAAACAAAACAAGATGTAATTTCACATTTCTGGGGGGAATATTAAGAGCCTTTAGAAGATGTCTGCTTTAATTGTACTGTGAGGTGAAGCATTCTTAAAGGGTTGCTCTCTCATTATCACCATCTGGATAAAATTCTGATCATAACAATTAAAAATAAAAGTGATGAGACTGCAGCAAAATTATTATAAATATTGGGAACCATTTAATAACCTTAGTTTTATTATAAAATATAAGTCTGAGCAGAATTTCTTTAAAAGTGTCACGAGGTGGCTCTTTTCTAATGTTGAAAAATGTGATTCATTAAGATGAATATGAGGCAGACTGGATTCTGAAGGAGCTCACATTTTGATGGAGGGTAGGAGGTGGTGATGGTGGAAGACACTTGACTTGTTTAAAGTACTCTGAGACACTGCAAAAAGGGACTGATGTACTCTGCCAGGGGAAGGAGATAAAAAGAACTATAGAGAAATATAAGAGTTGTAAAGGTCCTTGAAGGATGCATGGGCATGTATTAGGTCAACAAACTGAAGAGTATTTGAAATAAAAAAAAATATAAGAAAGATAGAGTTAGTAGATGTAGTGGCCACAAACAGTGCATTTCGTCTGGGGTATAGGCAGGGAAGCACACTTCTTGTTTTGTTTTTTAATTTTATTCCGTTTTTTCTAAATGTGTTGCATTTTTTTTGTTGGTTTTTTTTTTTGGCCATACCACGTAGCATGCGGGATCTTAGTTCTCCAACCAGGGATGAACCCGCGCCCCCTGCATTGGAAGTATGGAGTCTCAACCACTGGACCGCCAGGGAAGTCCCCAGAGAAGCAGAAATTTGAAAGAAATATTTTTAGTTTGACAGTTCACAACCACAGAAAGGATTTATTCTAAAGAGATGACCTCGAGTACTACAAACAGGCCTGGGATTTGGGGCAGCTGGTGTCAGTGCAGGACACTTAAGGAGTAGGGGTGTGGGAAGCAATGCTTTTACCGTAGTGGATAGCCTCCAGTGGGAAAACTGTAAGTCCCACACGAGAATCATAAAATAGTTACAGGTGAATTTCAGAACACTTAACATTGAACTTCACTCATGGCCGAGGCTGAATGAAAATGATTCCAGAATTGCTAACATAGAGCAAAACACTTCCTACAGGTTGATCTGTGCTGTCCTCTGCACACGTCCTTGAAGAAGGTGTGGGCTGTCCTTTTCCACTGCACACATCTTGGGAAGAGCTCAGGGGTAAAGGAGAGCAAATGTTTAAGAACAGCTATTTTTTTAAAAGAGGAATTATTAACATCGTGATATTTCAAGGAGGCATTCTTTTTTTTTTTTTTTTTTCAAGGAGGCATTCTTAACGCTAGGCACATCAATCTTTCAGTGTCTCTTTCCCTAATTTTCATAAACATCGTAATCGACAGCTTGTTAACAGTTCATTAATAACATTAAAATCTTGTGATAAACAACAGCCTGCCAACCTCACGGTGGACACAATATCTAGCCATGCATTTTATCCTCCTCAAAAGCAACCTAGTCTACTAACGGTGAGTCCAAAAGGTGGCGTGGCTAGTTGGTATGTTCATACAGACAAGTGCTCAAACATCATGCCCTCCAGCTCTCATTAAGGACTGATTAGCAGTTAATTTATGTCTTTCAAGCTAGCTAACTTCGCTGAGTAAATGTCTCTATGACCCCTAAAAATGCTAAAATCATTTCATTTGAATAATTGCAAGTGTTAGGAACACCCTCCAAATCAGAAGAAACTGAAAAAAAAAAAAAAAAAAAAGGCAGACACGAACGATTTGTATTTCTTGTGTGTTGCTTAAAAAAAAAAAAAATCTAGTTTCAAGTGTAGCTTTTTCTTCTTAGTGGTCTAAAATGGAAAATTTTCCTGATTGCAGTTTGAAATATTCTATACCGGAGCAGGAGTCAACACTGCACCAACACAGAGAAATCTATTTGTGTTTTCCTGGTAAGAGCGCACCATAAAACTACAGGGTGTTGTCCTTCCTTATCTTTGGAGGAAAGCCCGATTATAAGCTCATTTCAGTTGAACAAATCTCTCTGGACTCCCCGCTGAGCAAGGCATTTAAACTTGAAAGCCGAGAGGTCTTCATTTTCTGTACCCTGACAGTGGGCTCCTTGCAGCCCTGGCATCAGGATTCATGTGGATGCACTAAGATTCAAGGGGGCATCTCACATTAAGGCCTTTAGTCACTCCACTTTACATTTTTCTTCATGAAATGGACATCAAATAGACTGTTGCTATCGGTGGCGTGCATCCTAGTAACTCCCTCTTCTTCCCACCTGGAATTGTCTTCTCACAAGGAAGGGAAATGTGAAATAAAGACTCAAGCATCCTAGAGAACACTCCAGGATGCACAGAGAGGCTGCGTGACGACGCACTGCTGCAAAGCCCTTGGGCAATATAAGAGATTGGGAAAGAGCTGAAAACCCCTTGAAAAGGTAGGTAGGGAGCTTTCTACCTATTAGCTTAGGGCTACTGAAGTTCCTAAAGGTTCATAGCTGAAGTCATGGATATACTGATTTGCTTGAATAAACAGACCTCCTGGGATGCTGACTGGAGACAGTGAGGACGTACTATGTTGAACTACACACTGTAGACATCTAAAGTATTTTGAGTATTGTGAAAATGCTAGCCATATTTTTTTGGTTTTTAGCCAGGATATTAGGTTACATCCAACTGGAACAGAATAACGGTTCTAATTGTCAAACTACCATCACCACTATCACAAATGGCAAACAGATATGATTACAACTTGTTAAAGCCATGAGTATACCTTATCAATGGAGAAGGTAATCATAACCTTCCTAGGAATACTACCAAAAGTACTATGTGGTACTTGAGAACAGTATGCTAAGGAATTTTATATGCATTAGCTCGCAATATTCACAATAATCTCATGTAGTAGATTTTTCCATTATCTCTATTTTATGGATAAGGAAACAGTCTCACGATGAACTGTCTAGGAATTCAGAGTGGAAGAGCCATTTTAAACCCAGACTACTGGTCTCCAAAGTCTGTGCTCTGGATTAGCAGATTAAACTGCCCATTGAATATCTTTATGTTCGTTACAGTTCTTTCTAGAGGTTCAAAGAGGGGCCACCTGTTGAGTGGACTTGACTCTCTTTAAAAACCTCAAGGATGACACCCTATAAGATGCCACACCAAGGCTAGTCTGATGTCTAGTTCAATGGAGCTAAAATAGGCACTTAAGTGACTGACTGAGAGCCAGGTTAATGTGCATACAGTGGAAATGTTAATTTTGGAATAAGTGACTACTCTGTCAGAACAATGTTTTGCAAAACAATCATTAACACTCAAATATAATTATCTTTATTGCTGTTGTCAGAAAAATAATACTGAAGAGCATGGATCAGCGGCCTAAATTAGACTGTTTCTTTTGAGATGTCAACAATACTTCTTTTTTTCACACAAGTTTTATTAATCAGAGAATAAGTTTTTGCATCAACATTATTACTGTTTAACTGGGTCCTCAAAATACTTTTTATAATTTAATAAGCCTTTTCCAATTCTTACTACTCTGGTCCCACGATCCTGAATTTGAACAAAGGTCCTCTCTGCTCTGGTTCATTCAGTTTCGTCTCGAACTTTAAAAAATGTCTATCCTTTTCTATGATGGCCTTTAAACCATAAATGAATTCATTTACCCATTAACTTATTTCATTTTGCAACAAATGCTTTGAGTGTGTACAACCTAAAGGCTCAGTTTTAGTTTTGTTAGTAGACAAAACAAAGATTTCTTCCACCTGCCCAACCATCCCAGCAGGAGAGACAGATCAGTGTTTTATATAAGTAAACTATGTAGTAGGTTGGAGGGTTTTAGTACTATGGAAAAAAGACAAGGGATATCATGGTAGAGCAGAGGTGGGAAGGGAGTTACAGTTATACATAATAGCCTTGACATTTGAACTTGTAGGAGACAGGGTTAGACGGGAAGGTATCCAGGAGAAGACCAACCCAGGCAGGGAGAGCAGCTAGGGCAAAACTTCCTAAACTGGTGTGGTCTGGCGTATTGAAAGATAACGTGGCTGGGAAGGGGCAGGGCAAAGGGGACTGGTAGGAGGTGAGGTCACAGAACTTCCAGGGTTCCGCTGCTGAAAAGAGGGGAAAGACAGCTACACCACCCTTGTGTCATACTTATTACAGGGAGACATGGGCCTCACAGTATAGTAAGAGATAAGCATCCACAAATCCACACGATTCTTTGATTTGGTCCTAGAACGCTTTAACAATTTAATTAACGTTATTCAAAAATCAGAGGGCTTTTCAAAAATTGGATTTCAGGATTCTCTAGAAGACTCAAAGGATCTGACACCCCACAATTACATTCCCAGAGGGCAACAACTAGCTGTCTATGTTTCAAGGACATGTGCTTTTCAGGTTGCAAAATACTCTAGCTTCTGGCATCCTGATTTGTTAGGTGACTGACCACAGTTTGCGGAGTGTAAAACTCTGTACCTGCTTACACGCTTATCTTTTACTCTCTTTTCTTTTACCATTTTGACTACTATTTTTCCTTCAAAGTTCAACTTAATTCTAATTCACTCCATAAAAAAAAACCAAAAAAAGAAAAAAACAAAAATTCTCTGTTGCTGCAAAGTCCTGGAATGTTTACCATTTGGTAGAACTTGGAGTGAGTTTCCTCTCCTTACTTGTAATTTGTCTTTTAACCTGATTTTAGTTCCAGTGAGACCTGGGTTTTCCCTCCTTGGATCGTCTCAGCCTTACAACGTAGGTAGTTTTATTCATAGTTTACTGAAGAGAAGTCGCATAACTCATCCAAAGAAACACAAAAAGTGATGTGAAAACTCAGGATTGCAATCTAGGCCTGTCTGGCTTTTGAATGGATGCACTTTCCACAATGTTAGGCAGGGGATGTGCTGAAATATCTGATATAACTTTAAACAAAGCCATCTCTTTGTTTCAGGCATTCTGACTGAGCAGGGCTTTTCAGAGCTCTAAGCAAAATGGGAAATGATGCTGATGAAACTTTATCTTTGTAGATATCTAGCCATCAATGTAAATTATTATCTTTATCTTTATGTGTGTATATATAATCTTTCATATATAGATCTATTTTATATTTTATTATAGATATAATTTTAAGTTTAGATTGCTTAATATGGTTATCTACATTACTCAAATTATTAAATTTCCCCAAAATGCTTTGTCGGGGACTTCCCTGGTGGTACAGTGGTTAAGAATCCGCCTGCCAATGCAGGGGACACAGGTTCGAGGCCTGGTCTGGGAAGATCCCACATGCCGTGGAGCAACTAAGCCCGGGCTCCACACAGGCTTTTCTGTAGTAGCCCCAGGGGGCTACTCTTTGTTGCAGTGCACGGGCTCCAACTACTGAGCCTGTACTCTAGGGCCCAAGAGCCACAACTACTGAGCCCACATGCCACAACTACTGAAGCCCCTGTGCCTAGAGCCCGTGCTCTGCAAGAAGAGAAGCTACTGCAATGAGAAGCCCGCACACTGCAACAAAGAGTAGCCCCTGCTCGCCGCAACTACAGAAAAGCCTGTGTGCAGCAGTGAAGACCCAACACAGCCAAAAATAAATAAATTTATACAAAATATAATAATAATAAAATGATCTGTTGTATTTAATGTTAAAGTTTAAACTACCCTGAAGCAATCATAACTTTAAAAAAAGACATAAGTTTGTTCATTGATATTTATAGGATAATGATTTATATTCATTCTCGATACCAAAGCATGCTACATGATTTACTCATCACCCTCATCACCAATTGCTTTTAACAATTCTGATTTCCCTGTTCTTGACCTTTCAAAGCCAAAAAAGACAAATCCTAAGAATAATTAATATTTTCCTCCTTCCAGAAAATACATTAATATTTTTTATAGAAAAAAGTTATAAAAAAGGACAGATTGAATCCAACAATCACATAAAATTTTGCAAGTATCCAAATCTCCATGTCCTCCAAAAGGCACAAGATTCTTCACTACTTATGCTCTGCTCTTTGTTCTGGATATGGCTGAACGGTCAGAGGTTTGTTTGCAAAACATTGCCTTTCTCAAGATTCAAAATGGAAAAAAATATAATTAGTCTGTGGTTTACCAAATGGAAACATTAAAATACAGCAACAAAGCCATCCTTACAATGTGACCCAATTAGTGAGTTGGATGTTCACCTTCATTAGGGACTATGGGTACAAAGTCTTGTTTGGAAGAATGGAAATTATTTTGATTCCATACGTCTCTATAAAGCAGTTTAATTTGATTGGGATGGAGACTAGGCTGCACGTGGACAAGCAAAAACACTAAGTGACACATTATTCAATGCAAATTAATGCACTAAAAATAAATACAGAAATGTCAAAGAAAAAGCAGGGTCAGTCTCTGAATGTGCACAAAAGGAATGAGGGACACGAATTATCAGAAAAAAATGAATATTAAATATTGGATCTTTGGAGTCCCATCCATGCTTCAGGGGACCTTAAGGTTGTCTGGGACCTGAGGAGGACGTGAAGACCATCTTGAGAAGTGACATCTGTTCCCAAGTCCTAATGGAAGGCCTTGTTCCCTTCAAACTCCCTGGACCTATTTAACACACTGTCTTCTCCAGTGGAAGCTCAAATGTTTTAGTCAGAGAATCTCTCAGCTATCCTTCCTCTTTTATTTCCCATTTTCTTCCTACAATGCCTTGGAATGACATACACGGGCTTCCATTTACCTTCTATCACCTGCTGCTTCTATCGCAGAAAGCATCATGTTACATGTCAAATGCAGAAGTGGATGTTCTCTGTGAAGAGGTGCTCTAGGTGTGCCCTTGACAGGTTAAAAGAAACTCTAGAAATGTATCAAATCCTCTCTGTCCATACAGCCTTGGCTCTTAAATCCTGCTAAAACCAGCAAGTACCTACCCTCTCACATCCTAAGGAAGAGGGGGAGCATTTTAAAATAAAACATGAATTAAGGAAGGAAATAAAAGTGATCCAATGTTTACAAAATATGGCATCTAATGTGTGATCGTATGTGTGTGTTTTAGAAATATCTTCATATAAATTTATTTTAAAAAAAAGAATGCAAATCCATCTAAAGGTAATGGCAGTAGAGCTGTACCAGCAAGGGTGCCAGTGTTGCATGGTGCCTGAGTGTATCATTGCAAAGGCAGATTCGCATACCTTGGACCCTGGCTCTACCTCTTACAGCTGCATGTTGATGGGCAAGTTGTTTCACATTTCTGAGCCTCTGTTTCCTTGATTATAAAAAGGGAACCATTCCACTTATCTTGCAGGAATGGTATAAGTCTTAAACTAGATAATACATGGGAAGCACTTAGCACAGTGCCTGGATCAAAAAATTATAAATGACAAATAAAATTAGCCAATTATGTGTGCTAAGGAAAGGGGAAGAGAGAGACAAGAAAAAAAGTGCCCAAGTCCCCTTAGGCTGAAATAAGAAAAAGCAAAAGCCTCAGTGCTACGGGGAGGCAATATGAATGGATATAATCAATATTTAAGAGATCCATCTGGCAGCCTGGTACATATAGGCCCTCCTGGCATGGGGAGAGGTGGCAGGGAGATGGAGTGGGAGAGTGGCACAGTTCTCCAGGTGTGGAATGATGAAAGGGGGCAGGGATGGGGCTCTAGAAATGGAAAAGAAGGGGTGATCTAAGAGGCTCTGCTGGGAAAGAATCAGCAGGTGTTGGTGATAAATTGGACGTGGAAGGTGAAGAACAGAGTCGAAAATAACTCCCAGATAAGGGCTTTAGGGAGCTGGAAGAATACTGGTGAGACTGACAAAAGGGAGGGCTTGATAGGTGTCTTCCTATTACCTTCAAAGTGAAATAACCCAACTGACAGAGTTATCAAGCAGCTCTTCTAACGTTGTAATTCTGGGTAATTAAAGTTACGGACAAGGTGAAGGGGCTAAGGCATACATTAAGATACTAAGACAACATTTTCTTTTAGATTTTCGTAGAAATTTCAGAATCAATTTAGCAGTTGATGGAAGCAATAACTATACTAAGAAGAGCAAAAAAAAAAAAACCAAAAAAAAAAAAAAAAAAAACACTCCACGGTTTGCTTTGTGATCAAATGACAGTCCTGCTTGACAAATAAAAGGGATCAATTACACATAAATTTCTATAGCATACTAAAAGAAAAAGAGTAGTTTTCTGCATGAATCTGGTTTGGAGTTAAGAATGTCAGTACCCATGTCCATTGTACTCCTGAATATGCTCGCAGTAAACATTAAAACAAAAACAAAACGAACACAGCCAGGGAATAATTCTCATGCAATAGTAGTATTGAGGCGACTTCACAGTTGTATATGTTTTGGGAATCCTGCAGTAAATGTGGCCTAATGTGGTGTTATGTCACCAGTATCTGCATCACCAACCACTGTCATCATATGCCTTTCAGAAGCAGCTGACAGTTCGTTTATCTTGCAAACAGTTGCAAAGCGAAAAAAAAAAAAGTAATGTTATATTAAAAACTCCTTGCCATTAGGAGCCCCAAATGTATCTAAATCAAAACAACCCAGCAATGTTCTCAGGATTGCTGTAAATGCAATACACAGATGAGAATTTACAGTGTTCCATAAGCAGGGAAATTGTGATACCAGATTGCATTTACTTTTATCTTACCCAAAGTAACATTATCTTCCACAACCATAAAGAAACCGCACTATCCCATAAATCTATTGAAAGGAATTGGCACTGTTACAATAAAGGCATCCATATACTGTGGTTTATTCTTTGAAAATCACCCAAATGCCAGTATCTAAAAACAGAGACTTGATTTCTTCCTGGATTGCCACTAAGCACCTGCCTCACTCTTATACACATATCCCTCAAACTATGTCAAAGGCAGGAACAAATTTCCTAACCCAAACTGAAAAGTCCTTGGTTCTCCAAATGACTATAAATTGCATGGCTAAGTGCATATGGCCACAGGGCTGTCACAGCTACTTCTCCTGACAATTCATCATAGCATACTAATTCTATAATATCATTACTGTGTCTCTTCTCACTGTACTGATCCAGCCAGTTAATTTAATCAACTAATAATAGATTCAGAAATGGATGCAAGGGGCCCTAGCACTTCAAATTATATTACTAGATATGTACCTCGGTGAGGTGGTTGCATTCCTCACCATCCGACATAACCTCCAGAAGACAACTGCCTAATAAGTTAGGTGAGGTTACCTCTGAATATTTCAGTTGGAAATTACAACCGCAGAATTTTCTTTCAAAATCAATACTTTTTTGCTTAGAATATATTAACCATGTCAACAGGGGAACAAAACTAACTCTTTTTCTAAGTGCCGGGTTCATATTGGATATTAATAAGACATTGGAACTCCAAAGTTTTCAAGTAAGTAGAAGAAATCAGAGTTCTATGATTAACTACAAAGTGAGCCATTCAAGAATGGACAATTAATTTTATTAAATTTTAATCTTCTCTGCAAATGTCAATGATAATTAGAAAACATTATTCTTTAACATCACAGTCCGTCTTGCATGTCATGAAGAGTGTAATAAGATAATTTATTATAAAGAAAAAATGGTTTGAAAACATAATGTTAGGAGGTATACAACAGGTAAAATAAATATCACAAATATGTGCATATATTTTCAAAGGTACAGTAAAAGCTATAGTACATTTTTTAGAAGAGTCACTTATTTGAAAAAATTGTACAATTTCCTTTTAATACCTTTCTATCAAAATGGAGTTGCCTATCTTATCCTATGGTTGGAACAGAGATCGACAGAAAAGTTCAAGTGTGTAAGTGTGTCAGCCAACTTTGCATCTAGCTTTACTTTGCAATTAACATGTGGATTAATTAAATGTTACCCACTTGTGTTGGCAATGATTTTTACCTGTACAGACTCGTGAGGAAAGAGAATCAGCTTGCAAAGAAACTTTTCATATTAACTGAGCTTTTATCAAAGTGATACTTCCCATGTAAGTTATGAACATATGAATATATCTGGTCCTTCCACTGATTTCTCCCACCAGTGGAAAGAATGACTCTTGCTCCTTTGGATGGAGCAATGTCCTCAGAAGCCCTAAGATGAGAGGTCATAAACCAACCGTTCGTGTAGTGAAAATTGACTTAAGAGGGCTTAAATTTTGTCTGTACCTATTATTTTACATTTAATTTTACTTTCAATGATTTAAAATTAATAGTCTACATACACAAATCTGCACTTCTATCTTTTATTGCAAAACACAAGACCTGGGACCCAGACATGACAATCAAATGAAGTGGATAAGTAAGGCACTATTCTCCAGCTAACCAGGGTCCTAGTGCATTCTAATGGTTCCATGAATCTCTGGCTAAGTGTTAGCTACTGTTTTTCAACTCATATGGAACCAACTCTGTCCATTTATGTTACCTACATTACCTGAACACCTGTAGCTGCTAGGATTTCCAAATTCCCCTTAATCGATCAAAAACTTTAACCAGGGCTTCCCTGGTGGCGCACTGCTTGAAGTCCACCTGCCGATGCAGGGGACACGGGTTCATGCCCCAGTCTGGGAAGATCACACATGCTGCGGGGCGGCTGGGCCCATGAGCCATGGCCGCTTACAGGCCTATGCGTCAGGAGCCTGTGCTCCGCAACGGGAGAGGCCACAACAGTGAGAGGCCCGCGTACCGCAAAAGGGGAAAAAAAAAACTTTAACCAAATGAACTTATTTACAAATCAGACAAAGAAAACAAAATTGTAGACCTTAAAGATGGTGGAGGAGTAAGACGTGGAGATCACCTTCCTCTCCACAAATACATCAGAAATACATCTACACGTGGAACAACTGCTACAGAGCACCTACTTAACACTGGCAAAAGACCTCAGACTTCCCAAAAGGCAAGAAACTCCCCACGTACCTCGGTAAGGCAAAAGAAAAAAGAAAAAACAGAGACAAAACAATAGGGACAGGACCTGCACCAGTTGGAGGGAGCTGTGAAGGAGAAAACGTTCCCACACACTAGGAAGCCCCTTCGCGGGCAGAGACTGCGGGAGGCGGAGGGGGAAGCTTCGGAGCCGCGGAGGAGAGCACAGCAACAGGGGTGCGGACGGCAAAGCGGAGAGATTCCCGCACAGAGGATTGGTGCCGACCAGCACTCACCAGCCCGAGAGGCTTGTCTGCTCACATGCTGGGGTGGGCAGGGGCTGGGAGCTGAGGCTCGGGCTTCGGTGCTCCAGCTGGGTTTCAGGACTGTGCCTCTTAGGTGGGAGAGCCAAGTTAGGGACACTGGTCCACCAGAGAGCTCCCGGCTCCACTTAATATCAAAGGGTGAAAGCTCTCCCAGAGATCTCCATCTCAATGCTAAGACCCAGTTCCACTAAACGACAAGCAACCTACAGTGCTGGACACCCTATGCCAAAAAACTAGCAAGACAGGGACACAACTCCACCCATTAGCAGAGAGGCTGCCTAAAATCATAATAAGGTCAAAGGCACCCCAAAACACACTACCAGATGCAGTCCTGCCCACCAGAAAGACAAGATCCAGCCTCATCCACCAGAACACAGGGACCAGTCCCCTCCACCAGGAAGCTTACACAACCCAATGAACCAACCTTACCCACTGTGGACAGACACGAAAAACAATGGGAACTATGAACCTGCAGCCTGCAAAAAGGAGACCCCAAACACATAAGGTAAGCAAAATGAGAAGAGAGATAAACACACAGCAGATGAAGGAGCAAGGTAAAAATCCCCCAGACCAAACAAATGAAGAGGAAATAGGCAGTCCACCTGAAAAAGAATTCAGAGTAATGATAGTAAAGATGATCCAAAAGCTTGGAAACAGAATGGAGAAAATAACAGAAACGTTTTACAAGGACCTAGAAGAACTAAAGAGAAAACAAACAATGATGGACAACATAATAAATGAAATTAAAAATTCTCTAGAAGGAATCAATAGCAGAATAACTGAGGCAGAAGAACAGATAAGTGACCTGGAAGATAAAATAGTGGAAATAACTACTGCAGAGCAGAATAAAGAATGAAAACAATTGAGGACAGTCTCAGAGACCTCTAGGACAACATTAAATGCACCAATATTCGAATTATAGGGGTCCCAGGAGAAGAGGAGAAAAAGAAAGGGACTGAGAAAATATTTGAAGAGATTATAGTCAAAAACTTCCCTAATATGGGAAAGGAAATAGTCAATGAAGTCCAGGAAGCACAGAGAGTCCCATACAGGATAAATCCAAGGAAAAACACGCCAAGACACATATTAATCAAACTACCAAAAATTAAATACAAAGAAAAAATATGAAAAGCACCAAGGGAAAAGCAACAAATAACATAGAAGGGAATCCCCATAAGGTTAACAGCTGATATTTCAGCAGAAACTCTGCAAGCCAAAAGGGAGTGGCAGGACATATTTAAAGTGATGAAAGGGAAAAACCTACAACCAAGATAACTCTAGCCAGCAAGGATCTCATTCAGATTTGGCGGAGAAATTAAAACCTTTACAGACAAGCAAAAGCTAAGAGAATTCAGCACCACCAAACCCGCTTTACAACAAATGCAAAAGGAACTTCTCTAGGCAGGAAATACAAGAGAAGGAAAAGACCTACAATAACAAACCCAAAATAATTAAGAAAATGGTAACAGGAACATACATATCGATAACTACCTTAAATATAAATGGATTAAATGCTCCAACCAAAAGACACAGACTGGATGAATGGATACAAAAAAAGACCCATATATATGCTGTCTATAAGAGACCCACTTCAGACCTAGGGACACATACAGACTGAAAATGAGGGTATGGAAAAAGACATTCCATGCAAATGGAAATCAAAAGAAGGCTGGAGTAGCAATTCTCAAATCAGACAAAACAGACTTTAAAATAAAGACTATTACAAGAGACAAAGAATGACACTACATAATGATCAAGAGATCAATCCAATAAGAAGATATAACAATTGTAAATATTTAGGCACCCAACAGAGGAGCACCACAATACATAAGGCAAATACTAGCAGCCATAAAAGGGGAAATCGACAGTAACACAATCATAGTAGGGGACTTTAACATCTCACATTCATCAATGGACAGATCATCCAAAATGAAAATAAATAAGGAAACACAAGCTTTAAATGATACATTAAACAAGATGGACTTAATTGATATTTATACGACATTCCATACAAAAGCAACAGAATATACTTTCTTCTCAAGTGCTTATGGAACATTCTCCAGGATAGATCATATCTTGGGTCACAAATCAAGCCTTGGTAAATTTAAGAAAACTGAAATTGTATCAAGTATCTTTTCTGACCACAACACTATGAGACTAGATATCAGTTAAAGGAAAAACTGTAAAAAATACAAACACGGGCTTCCCTGGTGGTGCAGTGGTTGAGTCTGCCTGCCAATGCAGGGGACATGGGTTCATGCCCCAGTCCACGAAGATCCCACATGCTGTGGAGAGGCAAGGCCCATGAGCCATGGCTGTTGAGCCTGCGCATCTGGAGCCTGTGCTGCGCAACGGGAGAGGCCACAACAGTAAGAGGCCCCCGTACTGCAAAAAGAAAAACAACAACAACAACAACAAAAACCAAACACATGGAGGCTAAACAACACACCACTAAATAACCAAGAGATCACTGAAGACATCAAAGAGGAAATCAAAAAATACCTAGAAACAAATGTCAATGAAAACACAATGATCCAAAACCTATGGGATGCAGCAAAGGCAGTTCTAAGAGGGAAGTTTATAGCAATACAATCCTACCTCAAGAAACAAGAAACATCTCAAATAAACAACCTAACCTTACACCTAAAGCAATTAGAGAAAGAAGAATAAAAAAAACCCCCAAAGTTAGCAGAAGGAAAGAAATCATAAAGATCAGATCAGAAATAAATGAAAAAGAATTGAAAGAAACAATAGCAAAGATCAATAAAACTAAAAGCTGGTTCTCTGAGAAGATAAACAAAATTAATAAACCATTAGCCAGGTCATCAAGAAAAAAAGGGAGAAGACTCAAATCAACAGAATTAGAAATGAAAAAGGGAAAGTAACAACTGACACTGCAGAAACACAAAGGATCATGAGAGATTACAACAAACAACTATATGTCAATAAAACGGACAACCTGGAAAAAATGGACAAATTCTTAGAAAGGTATAACCTTCCAAGACTGACCCAGGAAGAAACAGAAAATATGAACAGACCAGTCACAAGTAATGAAAATGAAACTATGATTAAAAATCTTCCAAGAAACAAAAGTCCGGGACCAGCTGGCTTCACAGGTGAATTCTATCAAACATTTAGAGAAGAGCTAACACCCATCCTTCTCAAACTCTTCCAAAAAACTGCAGAGGAAGGAACATTCCCAAACTCATTCTGTGAGGCCACCATAACCCTGATACCAAAACCAGACAAAGATACTACCTAAAAAGAAAATTACAGACCAATATCACTCATGAATATAGATGAAAAATCCTCAACAAAATACTAGCAAACAGAATCCAACAGCACATTAAAAGGATCATACACCATGATCAAGGGGGGTTTATTGCAGGAATGCAAGGATTCTTCAATATATGCAAATCAATCAATATGATACACCATATTAACAAATTGAAGGAGAAAAACCATACGATCATCTCAAGAGAGGCAGAAAAAGCTTTCGACAAAATTTAACACCATTTATGATAAAAACTCTCCAGAAAATAGGCATAGAGGGAACTTACCTCAACATAATAAAGGCCATATATGACAAACCCACAGCCAACATCGTTCTCAATGGTGAAAAACTGAAACCATTTCCACTAAGATCAGGAACAAGACAAGGCTGTCCATTCTCACCACTATTATTCAACATAGTTTTGGAAGTTTTAGCCACAGCAATCAGAGAAGAAAAAGAAATAAAAGAATCGAAATCAGAAAAGAAGTCAAGTTGTCACTGTTTGCAGATGAGATTATACTATACATACAGAATCCTAAAGATGCTACCAGAAAACTACTAGAGCTAATCAATGAATCTGGTAAAGTAGCAGGATACAAAATTAATGCATAGAAATCTCTTGCATTCCTATACACTAATGATGAAAAATCTGAAAGAGAAATTAAGAAAACACTACGATTTACCACTACAACAAAAAGAATAAGATACCTAGGAAAAAACCTACCTAAGGAGACGAAAGACCTGTAGGCAGAAAACTATAAGACACTGACGAAAGAAATTAAAGATGATACAAATAGATGGAGAGATATTCCATGTTCTTGGATTGGAAGAATCAACATTGTGAAAATGACTATACTACCCAAAGCAATCTACAGATTCAATGCAATCCCTATCAAATTACCAATGGCATTTTTCACCTAAGTAAAACAAAAAAAATTCACAATTTGTATGGAAACACAAAAGACCCCAAATAGCCAAAGCAAACTTGAGAAGGAAAAACGGAGCTGGAGGAATCAGGCTCCTGGACTTCAGAATATTCTACAAAGCTACAGTAATCAAGACAGTATGGTAGTGGCACAGAAACAGAAATATAGATCAATGGAACAGGAGAGAAAGTGCAGAGATAAACCCACGCACATATGGTCACCTTATCTTTGATAAAGGAGGCAAGAATATACAATGGAGAAGAGACAGCCTCTTCAATAAGTGGCTCTGGGAAAACTGGACAGCTACATGTAAAAGAATGAAATTAGAACACTCCCTAACACCATACCCAAAAGTAAACTCAAAATGGATTAAAGACCTAAATGTAAGGCCAGACACTATAAAACTCTTAGAGGAAAACACTCCATGACATAAATCACAGCAAGATCATTTTTGACCCAGCTGCTAGAGAAATGGAAATAAAAACAAACAAACGGGACCTAATGAAACTTAAAAGTTTTTGCACAGCAAAGAAAACCATAAACAAGACGAAAAGACAACCCTCAGAATGGAAGAAAATATTTGCAAATGAAGCAAGTGACAAAGGACTAACCTCCAAAATTTACAAGCAGCTCATGCAGCTCAATATCAAAAAAACAAACAACCCAATCCAAAAATGGGCAGAAGAACTAAACAGACACTTCTCCAAAGAAGATATACAGATTGCCAACAAACACATGAAAGGATGCTCAACATCACTGATCCCTGGAGAAATTCAAATCAAAACTACAATGAGGTATCACCTCACACCAATCAGAATGGCCATCATCAAAAAATCTACAAACAATAAATGCTGGAGAGGTTGTGGAGAAAAAGGAACCCTCTTGCAGTATTGTTGGGAATGTAAATTGATACAGCCACTATCAGTGGAGAACAGTATGGAGGTTTCTTAAGAAAACTAAAAATAGAACTACCATACAACCCAGCAATCTACTACAGGGCATACACCCTGAAGAAACCATAATTCAAAAAGAGTCATATTACCACAATGTTCATTGCAGCTCTATTTACAATAGCCAGGACATGGAAGTAACCTAGATGTCCATCGACAGATGAATGGATAAAAAAGATGTGGCACATATATACAATGGAATATTACTCAGTCATAAAAAGAAATGAAATTGAGTTACTTATAGTGAGGTGGATGGAACTAGAGTCTCTCATACAGAGTGAAGTAAGTCAGAAAGAGAGAAACAAATACCATATGCTGACACATATATATGGAATCTAAAAAAAAAAAAAAGTGGTTCTGAAGAACCTAGGGGCAAGACAGGAATAAAGACGCAGACGTAGAGAATGGACTTGAGGACACGGGGAATGGGAAGGGTAAGCTGGAATGAAGTGAGAGAGTGACATGGACATATATACACTATCAAATGTAAAATAGATAGCTAGTGGGAAGCAGCCACATAGCACAGGGAGATCAACTCAGTGCTTTGTGACCACCTAGAGGGGTGGGATAGGGAGGGTGGGAGAGAGATGCAAGAGGGAGAAGCTATGGGGATATATGTATATGTATAGCTGGTTCACTTTGTTATAAAGCAGAAACTAACACAGCACTGTAAAGCAATTATACTGCAATAAAGATGTTAAAAAAATTAAATTAAATTAAAGAAATAAAGGTTAAAAAAAAACAAAGAAAACAAAGTTATGGTTACCAAAGGGGAAAGGTGGGAGGGGGAGGAATAAACTAGGAATTTGGGAGTAACAAATACACACTACTATATATAAAATAGATAATCAACAAGGACCTACTGTACAGCACAGGGAACTCTACTCAATATTTTGTAATAACCTATATGGGAAAAGAATCTGAAAAAGAATATATATATGTATATGTGTAAATATATATATATACACACACACACATATATATAAAAAATGGAATCACTTTGTCATACATCTGAAACTAACACATTATAAATCAAATATACTTCAATAAAAAAATAAATGTAAAAATTTAAAAAAAGATTCTTCTACTGCAAAGGTTTTTATAAAACTTGTATTTATCATAAATTATTTCTCTTTTTAAAGAGGCTTTTAGATTTTCTGAAGATGATGATAATTTTACAAGATAGACTCATGCATTTAGAGATATTGACCTTAAAACTCCTTGTGGAATTGCTTCTATCAGTTTCAGAAAATTTACAGCAAAATGTGTTTCTACAAAAAGTCAGTACCTACCTTGTCTGAATCTTTCCTCTTTGTTAAAAAAAAAAGTGAACACACCATTGTAAAGCTATTATACTCCAATAAAGATGTTAAAAAAATATACATTAAAAAAGTGAGAAAACTCTCAAGATCATGGTTCTGTATAGCTATTTTGAGAAACAAATGTAAATTCAGTAAAATGTCCATCCAATGTCACCCTTTGCTAAGTGTGATTCAAATCATGTTTGCCTAGCCTAAATGCAAGGAATCTTCATGAGCACTTAATATAACAGAACAAATAATTTTCCTTTCATCAATATACAACAGCTTTGTTCATTATTGAGAAACGTTAGGTGGCAAAGTATTGCGTGCTATGCATTTTGTGCTTAAATCAATGTACTGTCTTGCAGTTATGCCACCTAATGTGTTTTTAAGTCATCCACTACAGAGATCAATGTGATTCTTATTTGATATTCAGTGTTAAGTTCAGCCTCATAAATTTAGAATTGCACTCTGTTATTTTGATGGTTATATATTAACCACGTACTGAAAGTTTTATGATTTTATACTCAGCCTGGCTGTAAATCACACGGGTTCCATACGTAAGGCATAGGGTCTGACTTCATTTTTATTGCTCTGCTCTGAAGGCAACGGATGGATGGATGGCTGGATATTTGAGGCAGGTAAACCTACAATGTGTTTGGGTAAATACCCGAGGTCTGTGAGCATTAAACGCATGGTTCAGAAAATTCAAATTAGACAATTCATGGCAACCAGCCTCACAGGCATGGATAATAATGCAGCAGGAGGTGCCACAAATTGGCAGTCTTTTACATTAGTACCCTCACTGACATGGGCCCTGACCTCTTACAAGTTCATAGTGCTCACTGTGGTGAGTGAGTCTGACAAACATGGCCTCACTTGGGCTAAATGTAAAAGGAGTGGCCTCACATTATCCAGACAAAAGTATAATTTGAAAAGATACATGTACCCCTATGTTCATAGCAACATTATTCACAATAGCCAAGACATTGAAATAACCTAAATGTCCACTGACAGATAAATGGATAAAGAAGATGTGGTGTGTATGTATATATATATATATATATATATGTATATATATATATGTGTGTGTGTGTGTGTGTGATGGAATATGACTCAGCCATAAAAAAGAATGAAATAATGCCACTTGCAGAAACATGGATGGACCTAGAGATTATCATATTAAGTAAAGTAAGTCAGACAGAGAAAGACAAATACCATGTGGTATCATTTATATGTGAAATCTAAAATATGACACAAATGAAGATATCTATGAAACGGACTCACAAACAGAGAGGGAGAGGGGGAGGGGGTGGGGGAGGGATGGATTGGGAGTTTGGGATTAGCAGATGCAAACTATTATATATTAGAATGGATAAACAACAAGGTTCTACTATATAGCACAGGGAACTATATTCAATATCCCGTGATAAACCATAATGGAAAAGAATATGAAAAAGAATGTATATATACATAAAACTGAATCAGTTTGCTGTACAGCAGAAATTAACACAATATTGTAAGTCAACTATACTTCAGTAAACTAAATTTTAAAAAGGAGTAGCCTCATTAAGAGAGACAGAGAGTTATATAATATTTTACTCAATATGAGACCTATATATTATTTCAGAGATTAAAAATAATGATGGAGCCCAACATCAACCCCTTGAAACAATAAACTGAGTTATAACACTGGAATAGATTATTCCTCTAACAGAACAACTTCTGATTTATGTAAAAAACTGATAGAATTGAATTCATAATGATCATCAGAACCAGTAAAAATTTTAAAAAAACAGATAAAGCCTTTTAAAAAAAAGATGCCCAAATGGTACAAAATTAGGTATAATAATAAAAGTTTTTTACATAAATGATGTTAAATTACAGATATAAGTCCATTATAAATTTTTAATCTTTAGTTCTATTCCAGGAGATGAACACATGGCAGGGTCTCAAATACTCATGTTCTCTAAACATGCCTAGTTAGTCCCTTTATTATATTTTTGTCATAAACTGAAGTCACTTTTTTTTCTTTCAATGACATATTTTCAGACTCTGCACTCATCTCCCTAAGTTAAACATGCAACATCTTAAACTATGACTAAACTGACAGACGTGACAAAACATTTCAAAGGGAATTATGCTAGGTTGGGCCAAAAGTTAGATCAATTTTGATTTAGCAGAAATGTAACAGCCACCATTGTTTTTTCAAACCACTGGGAAGTGCAAACTGCCCGACCTTTCTATTTTCCCTGGTAGAGTATTTCCTTGATTTCTGATTCAAGGGAGAAACACAGTTAAAAATATTCCATATTTTGTTTCACTGCGTCCAAGATTGATAAGAGACAATCTCATTATGACAAAAAAGTCTGGCATTACCCACAAATACAAGTGGTCACTAGGCAATCATTTTTCTTACTGAAAGGGTATCTGCAGGGGGAAAAAAATTTGACGGATTACTGAGAGAGAGAAATTGGACTGTCTTTCAGTAATTAATGAAATACTTTTTAAGAAAGAAAATAACCCATTTTATTTGCATTGCAAAGTTGGCATTTGGTTCACAAGATTGACATTACATCAGTGGTTCTCAAACCTGAGTGAGCATCAGAATCCTCTGGCGAGCTTGTTGACACACAGATTGCAGACTGATTCTGGATGTCTGTGGTGGGGTCTGAGAATCTGCATATCTAACAAGTTTCCTGGTGACTAACCTGAGTCTACTAGTCTGGGGACTGTACTTTGAGAACTACTGCTGAAAACACCTGGAGATTCTAGAAGTTCACTGAACTGGAGAGAGTCAAGTCGCCTGTTAAAGCTAAATGACGTTTCAATATAGCTTCTGGGTGAAACTTCAAATCCCACTACACTGGATTTGGTACCTGGAGATTTATGTACCAAACAAGCACCCACAAAACATATCTTGGTCAGCCTTCTGATAATGTCTTTTTTTTTTTTTTAAGATTTTTTTTTTTGACGTGGATCAATTTTAAAGTCTTTATTGAATTTGTTACAATATTGCTTTTGTTTTATATTTCAATTTTTTGGGCACGAGGCATATGGGATCTTAGCTCCCTGACCCTGGATCGAACCCTCACCCCCTACATTGGAAGGCAAAGTCTCAATCAGTGGAGTGCCAGGGAAGTCCCTGATAATGTCTTTTAATGAAAATACTCACATTTAAGTAGTCAATGTTTTTCTGGCATTTGTATTTCTATATTCTGTCCTTTTCCACACACATATGTGGTTTGATCAGCAATAATTTAGTCAAAACAGATGCATGTAGACATGAACGTGATATTATAAATATATAGTGTAATAGAGCACTTAATAACTGAGAGATGAAAAAATTAACCCCTTACGGTTTCAGGTGTATTCTGCACAATGAGGATTATGCTTTGCCAAAACTGAGTTTTGCTAATGTGGTTTAGCAGACTCATAGTGAGAGTCATGAATGTATTCTAGATTATTTTATCATTTTGAAAGACTTCTTCAAATCTCCTGGAATCCCGTGGAGAAATTTTAAGCTAAGTCATTCAGTTGCCTCTCATTACCACACACACACACACACACACACACACACACGCACGCACACACACAATGGGATAACACATAGAGCTTTTGAAAACTGAGAATTTAGATCAGGTTCTTGGTCTTGCCTCTGGACTGATACTCCATCTTTTTCAGTTAAAGACTCAATATGTCCCAGAAAGATCAGAATTCTGTTTGTGTTACACAATTAAAAGTAAAAGACACATTTTCTCAAATAGTGTGTGTTTCTAGGGGCAAAGGAATTAGTAACTAATCTACCAATTTTAAATTGAATTCACCAGATGATCAAAACATAGCCACAGTTATATAAGTATACATATCTATATATAAAAATGAGGTATAATTTATTTTTAAAATTTACTTTAGTTTTGATTACTTATATCACCATGCTCTCCTCTACTCTCTTAGCTTCAGAGAGTTTAAGTAACTGGCCCAACATCACACAGTGAAGCAAATGGTGGACTCACGTTTGGAACCCATCTCAGTTACAAGGCTCATACTCTTTGATCTCATAACACTGCTTCCCTAAATTGACTAAATAAGTTCCTCTGTTCATGGAATTTATACTTAAAATTTTTTCTAGGGAATACAGTATTTAAAACAAAGGAATGCCTATCCAATGTTTGGTTTCAGATATGGGATCATTTGGATGTGGCTGGAGGTTTACAGGTCCAGTTTCCATTCAATCATACACACATGTAGTTGCCTATTTTGATACAGCATTCTTTACAGCACTAAATACAATGCACTGAAGTGTACTTTAAAATACATAAAATTAAAAATTAAATGAACTTTCTTGTTTAAGGACGCAGAAACATTGTTAGTTCCTTCTGAGCCCCCGGTCAACCTCTAACTTAAATAAAGAACGACAGGGAAGCTGTATTCTTCCTTAGGGATTCTTTCTGGAATAATTTTAGGCCTGCTTTATGTATACTAAGGAAGCTGTCAGTTTATCTGATCTTCAAACACACTGTCAACTCTATAGGGAGAATCTTTGGCAAATCAGAGACTGTTCACTTAAATGCATTTAACTCCCCCCCCCTTTTGTAAACACAAAAGCTGCGCCTCTACAACTATTTGCTTGTTATTTGGAAGCTTTGCTAATTTTTAAAATTGAGTTGCAGGGAATGTAGGTATAATAAAGACATTGCAAAGAAGAGTTTTCTGTCTATACCACTGAATGGAATAAATCAATTCATTGAGCATATGGCTTATTAGGCTTAAATAGCTCTTTTCCAAGATGATTCTGAGCACCATATTTTGAAAGATAAGATAGTGGGTTGTTGTTTTTGGATATTTCCCTTCATAAAGATAGGCCATCTGTCCCAGCAAGTGAAAAGAGATGAATGCTTTGACTGCTATTTTCCTAATCAAGACTAATTCTAGCATATTTTACTGTACTGATTAACCAGATCTGACATTATATCTTGGAGATGTTTGCTGGTATCATCACTGAAAGGATTTCATGCTATCCACAAATATTTCTACATACTCCATTTTGAAAATGTAGGAATTTTATTTTCTGATGATAGAGAGAAATAATGCTAAAACAATGTAGTTATATCATAATGAAAGCACAGAATTTATACTTTTTTAATAGGGGAATGAAATTAATATTAATTACAAGGTTCTACCCCCCACCCAAATTCTTCTTTGATACTTTCCTTGTGACCTAACTCTTCTAACTTAAAAAAAAAAAAAAAAAAACTAAGAAAAGCAGAGGGATTTCAAAACTACAAGAAAATTCTGCTATGAAATATCATCATTAACTGTTAGCAATTCCATCAAGGATCATTCATATAACTGGTATTTCCCTTATTATCAATAAGCTAAAAAAATACTTGAATAATAAGAATGGCATAAGCACATTTAACATACCAATATACGTACAATTTTACATAAAAAAATGTTTTCTCTGTATAAAGGAATTATATTCTTATCATTTAACAAATCAAATAGAACAACACATACAAAACCATCCATAATCCTATTGTGTGTGTACACCATTGTTAATGTTTTTGAGCACATGTTTCTGTTCTGCTTTCTATGTGAGTTTATCCTTTTTTTTTTTTAAGCTTAATTGGTTCTATAATGTGCATGCCAATTTTTAGACTGCTTATTAACTTAACAATAGATGGGTGAACACTTCCCTATGTTATTAAAATTTCACAATGGCTTTTGAAATTGCCCCCTCAGGATATGGAAGTTTCTTGCACTGTTTTTGCAAGTTTTCTGTAAGTTTATCCACTTTGTTCTCTTTAAATATTCCCGTCTCCTTTTCTTGAGCACTAAAAATTGAGCGAAACAAATTCCTGTCTTAATGAGTACACATCTCTTTTTACCACATACAATCATTTATTACTCCTTATAATACGAATAAACCTTTTAAAAAATAAAATTGGTTGAGTTCCTTATTCTTACTACTTGATTCTTTTCAAATGACATCTCTTAAGTTTTTCCTATGTAGGTAGGCTTGAGTTCATTTTTGTGAAGAACAAGACCATTAAAATACTCCCGAAATGACTTCTGAGTTCTGTTAACTTTTATTCAGTGAGATGGTTTCATTACATTAAGTGACAGCAGCCCCTAAAAAATAATTGCAAACGTGTTTGTTTGTTTTTAAGTAAATATACATTAGATTTGGGGGAAGATACACAGAAAGCATATGGCTCTAAAATACTATTTCTGGCTGATACCTAGCCCCAAAGTAAGTACTTCAGCACATCTCTAACACACTCAATAAGCTTGCTATTATTAACTAAAGACTGCATTTCAAGTATATTATGGCATCACTTGAAGTAATGGCAACTGAAATGTATCTACTTAATGGAATCGATCTTTCATAAAGACAGCAGTAAAGTATTATCAGAAGTCACTTATTGAACTTTATTCTCAATGATATAATAAAAAGTAGCATGTCAGGAATAAAAATGTCATTTGTCACCTGAATCTCTGGCACCTCAGAAATGTTATCAAGAAGTAGGGGCATTCCTTGAGAAATACAATGAAAGTAAGGACTACTCTTCTGCTAAAGCTTCTTGTCAAAAGATCCCGAATTCATTCATACTCAGGCTCAAACACTAATGTCACACACATACACAGAGATATATTCTTGAGAAAGAGCAATATTTATTGCATTTCTTTTTCCAAGTCAACTCCTTAACTCCTCCAGTTCCAAGATTCCCCATGATTTTGAGAGTTGAAAGGATTTGAGAGATTGTAGTTTGGCAGAGATGAATTTATTTTCTCTATTGTGTTCCTCCAGTTTTTTTTTTTTCTATGTGCTTGGTTTTCAAGGTAAATTTGTTAGATTTGATGTCTTTATGTATAACCAGAAATCACAATGGGCCACAACGGAATTAAGGGGATACAATGAAATGTAGGGGTTTCTCCAGAAAAAAAATGAAGGTTTGGTTAAGTCTGATTCTTTGTATGAATTTTCCACTTTTAGTACCTAAGTATTAAATGGGGATGGGTTTTCTTTCCAGGAGGAAGGTCCACTTCAGTGGAAGTTGAAAACAAATGGTCCATGGACCAATACCTGTGGCTTGTGCTTTTGTTTGTCCTACAAATGATTTGATTTCATTGGATTTAATCAATTCAAATATTAAGAGACTTCACAACTGTCAAAGAAAATTGATTTCTGTCTTTATTTGGAAAACCAGAAGATCTAGAAAAATCTGATGCTAATGTCAAGGTGGCAACTACCAACCAGAGCAAGATATGTCTCCTTTAACTCAGCACACATGCTGGCCCTCTGCAGTTCCCACCACTTGCAAAACACATGTATCTATATTACCTACCTGGTTGCTATAGACATTTGAATGGGACCACTGTTTTCAAGTACCCTATATCTCTACAAAGCAGTCACCACCAACCATCGCTGTAATAGTAATGCTCTAACACAGCGACAATGATCCTAGAAAAGAAGATGACCTTGAACATCTCAGAAGCAAGGGCAAAGCAAGTGGTATATTTCAAATACGTATAGAATTAACCCACCCTCATTTCTTTTGCTTGCTTATTTGCATTCAATGTTTATCAAATGAATTGCTGGTGTGTGTTTTCCTTGAATGTTTAATTAATATTGCAAACAAACACGTTATTTTTGTATTAAATGATTAATGAAGAATTACATTTACCCCTGGCATCAGGAAATGCTGTATTCTGTCCACCATCAAATGTCCATGTGGTTCAGTGGCCCAGCAATTAAGCTAACAATACCATGACATATATAAGAGCTGAAATAAAAACTGAAACTAGGTAGGTACTTTCAAACCTATAGGAACAACTCCTTTCCCAGGGAGACAATAGGATGCAGAAAAAGTAATAATGAACTAGAAGTCAGAAGGGTCTAGATTCTAATCTTGCTTCAGTACTTACTGTATGATCTTAGATAAGATATCCTTCTTATAGGACAGTTTCCTTATCTGTAAAATACTTTCTGTTCACAGAGTTTTGTGAGGAAAAAACTGTGCTCATTATAATCTAAGACATTGTGTGAACTATAAATCACGGAATAATATTGATGGTAATTGTCTTAAAAATCCAGCTGATAAAGTACGGATGATGGTTTCCTGCTGATACCCATTCACATTTTCTATTTCAAGGATTTGACCAGGCCTTGAAATATTCAATCAATTCCACTTCAGCATACGCAACTAAGCATGCAATTGCAAAAAATAATTGAGCTCTTTAAGTCCATCGATAATACTTAATTCTATGAATATTCATGCGGAGAATAATGCAATTTCCACAGGCTGCCTAATGTCAGGCTGTAAAGAGGGAGAAGCTGATTTTGATTTGGAAACTAAAGCAAACCCATCATTAAACATCCTGGATGAGAAGTGACAAGGTGAATTGCTACACACTTTAAGCAAACTTTACAAGAAAGTTTAATTAAATGAGTCTATTCGTTTTTTGCAACCTCATTTAGACGCATTTATTTAGGTATGGCATTTCTACTTAAAGACTTGGTGAGCCACTATCTTTGACTCAATTACTAAAAAAAAACTCTCGGCATGCTCTCAGACTTCTATAAAGGGTCCTATTTGTGTCCTGCATATTTTTCTCTGGTTGAAATTCAAATGAGAAAGTTTTAACAGCACATGATAAACAACACTTTAAATTTAAAGACGTAAAAGGCTTAGTTCTTGGGTTTCTGAAATCCTGGATTACCTAGTGAATCCAGGACGTTATCTGTTCCTCAACAGATAATGCTATGAAATGGGAAGACCTGTGCTAGCTCTTCTTTTGGGCGGGTTGCCAGCATTGATTTAATTTTTTTGAATGGTACTACATCTAAGATGAGGGTTTGTGGGGTTTACCACCTGGAATTAAAGGGTGAGGCTGAGTTAGGAAAAGATGAACAGAAACAGCTCTCATGGAGCTTTGCTGAGTCTTTCACGGAGCACACTGTCAATACCAGGAGGTGTCTCTGAAGTCTTCACTTGCTTGATTTAAAACAGAGTGTAATAGCCTGGCATTACCCAGATTACTTTTCTATAAAATATACAAGATCTCCATGGGAAAGCTCATATTATGTGACTGCCTAGTCAAGATAGGGAAAATTGCTCAACGGTTATCTCATTTAATCCTCACAGCAAGCCAATGGGATGGTACAGGATGCCTCGTTGTATAAAACAAGGAAATAAAGGAACACAAGGCTACGGAACTTGACCATGGGCCCACAGCTAATCGGCAGCAGCAGAACTGGGGTTTGAGCCCAGATTCAGGTAACCCCAAAGCCTATGCTTGTTACGTCATACCATTCAGAAGTCATACACGATGTCAAAGTCAACAATCATGGGAGCAGCCCCGAAGTGGAAATAACACAAATGTTAATGAACTGATGAATGGATAAACAGACATGGCATATTCATATAATGGAATATTATTTGTCAATAATAAGGAACGATACTGATACATTCTGTAACACAGGAGAGCGAACTTTGAGAACATGATGCTAAGTGAAAGAAGCTAGTCAAAAAGACCACGCATTGCATGATTCCATTTAGATGCAATGTACAGTATAGACAAATTCATAGGGACAAGACAGACTGATGGTTGCGTAGGGCTGGTGACTCAGGGCGAGGGAGGAGAGCAGGGAGTGACTGCTTAAAGGTACTCGGTTTCTCTGGGGAGCCCTAACAATGTTCTAAAATTGATTGTGCTGATGGTCACACAACTCCGCAAATAGACCAGAAACCAGAGAATTGTATACTTTAAATGGGTGAATGTATGCTATGTGAATTACACCTCAATATTGCTGTTACTAAAAAATGAGTTATAGGAGAAACTTGGAGAAGCACGAACAATTTCTCAAGGGCACCAGGAAGTGGATGGAGATAATCAACACCCCCAGAGAGCGTTGTTACAGATTTCAACAGTCAGCAGTACTGGGTTTGCTTTCACTGGAGAATGTGGTGCAAAATACAGAGTTTCCTGCAAGAGCAATTGTGACGAACCTCCTAAGGAGTTGCTTCCGGGCTTGCTGGCAAAAATGGTTAAAAGGGCTTCCTTCAAAGGTTTCTTTCTCTTGAAGGGGCTCCACCAGAGCTTTCTCATTTTCACGAGCTTGAACTCACCTTGCCTGAGGCCTAAGTGACAGTCAATCATAATATTTGCCTGCAGGAATCCTGCCTTCACTGTAATGATAGGACCTTCTGATCTTACCCAATGCGGATGGATAGTCAGTGATTTTGTATAACCCCAAATCACCGTCATTAGTGCCTTCTCAGGGAAATGCACCAGGAAATTCTCCGGCATCCGAGGCCTTTCATCTCCCCTCCTGCCTCTTAAACACTGCGGTGCCCCTCTCTCTCTGCTACCCCTCTCTTCTCTCCATCTTCAATTTTAATAACTTTCTCTTGGCTTAGAGACAAGAGGAGAGGCACAGATGGCCCATTTTGAGATTTAATTTGGTTTAAAAGTTAGGTGTCATTTCCTTCATGAAAGGTAAGTAAAGGAGGGAGATAATTTCATAATTCTCCATGAAACCTTTTTTTTTTATAGAGGGAAACTGGTGGTGAGGGCATCATGTTTCACACATTTTAATATGTGTAGCAGTTTCTGTGCATTTCCCTTAAAAATGAAAATAAAAAATCTTTTGATGATAAGACAATGACTTTTTAAAAATAGAAGCAGGATCATGCTATAAGCCACCTCCGCCAAGGATGGAAGGAGGTTCGTGTTACGTCTATACTGATTTCAAAGTCACCACCATCTTTCTGGGTTATTCCCTAGTGGAAGTTTGTACATCTTTATAATGACTTCAGAATAATTTATCACATAGTAAAGATTTTAAAAAATCATTATCCTTTTGATCGAAAAATCCTTATACTTCAACTTTAATATGTTCTTTCTGAAGAAGTGGCCGCGTATATTTCACTCCTAGGAGAAATCAACAGCGGGGCACTCAAGCAAGGTTTTAGAATGTTCCAATCTCACTTTAAAAAATTTTTATGAAACTTTTTGTTGTGTCTCTCTACCGTGACACATACTTTTGGGTGCAAAATATGAAGACCTTTGAAACATACAGATGAAACCTAGGTTGGTGAGATCATTAGAAAGGAGATTCAGATATTCAAACTAGTGGTTTAAAGTTAGTTTAATATTTAGAATTACTTCTTGCCTATGGCAAATGTATTAGCACAGCATCAGTACGCTAAGAACAACACGGATTTATGTTTCTGTCTTTAGGCTCCATTAAACTGTTCTTTATCTTACTACCAAAAATCAAGGGTGGCAGACACTTCAGCTTAGTTTGGCATCCCCAGAAAGCATCGTTGCGAAAGCAGTGGGACACCAACCAAATATTATAGTATTATTCTCTCAATATCAGGGATATTTTATTCTGAGGTAATTTTGTTTATTAACCAAAGCTAAAACCCATCACGCACACATACATGCATGTGCACACACACACACATACACACGTCTAAGCTGATAAATCTTCTTTGAGGACAGCAACTAGAACCCTAACCAAATCCATTCGCCCTTGTTTCTCGTAAAGGGTTTACCTCAAATCCACTGAAAGCTGCAAAATTTGGAACTTTTAGGCCTTCCTATGTATTAGCTTTAAGGAAATGTTCCTTTTATCAGGCTCTCAGGAGAGTACAGAGAGAGACCAAAATTAACTCAAAAGATCATACTGCGCTCGATCATCCTGCATCATTGCATCACCTGAGCACGGTCACCCAAGGGTGGATTAGACAACAAGACTGCATGGCTTAGAGCTCTGATACTGCTGGCTCTGAAGAAGGCTCTTTAGATCCTTTTTAAGCTATTGAGCAACTTTTTATTTGGAAAAAAAAAATTCTATTAGGAAAACAAAAGGCATGAAAACTAGAAATGGCTATTTATTGAGTGTTTACTATGTGTTAGGAACTGTGACATGCCTTTGGCTTACAGTGGTAGCCCACTGTGTACACTGGAGAATTCTCTGATGGTGGGTGTTGGAGAAAGGAGAGAAAGAAAGTATCCCTATGCTTCGGTGAGAGTGAGGGATGGGAGACATGAATCTGCTCATATGTCAGGCATGTCATTTCCCCCTAACGCTCACAGTATGTGTGTCTCCATACACTTAATATATCCAGGCTTGATACACATTCACCTTATTATGTTCTGTGTATTACTGTAAGCATTAAACTTTCATACCTACTTATCACAGTATAGGGTTGCATTCACAAAACCATGCATTCTCTACTTTAGAGCCAGTTTAAGGGATTTTCCAGAGCTGACTGTTTCTATACACGATTATGATTTTACCTCTTGTTCGAATACAGAACTAGGGAAGTTGTAACACTCCTACAAGGCACTGGCTTACATAATCCCCAGAAGAACTTTCAAGAATGAGTGTTTATATTCTCTTTTGTTATTTTACCAATGACAAAAGAGAAAGTCAGAAAGCTTAAGAAACTGGCTGACCACCCAACTTTCAAATGAGAGAAGTGGGATTCTAATCCAGGTCTGTCCGAATCTAAAACCTAAGCGTTAACTGCTGTTTTATTTAAAAAAAAAAAAAAAAAAAAAAAAAGGTAGTGCCAATCTTGTGTTATTTTGAAGAGATTACTAAAAGGCTTAAAAAATGACGAGTTCTATTAAAGAAAAAAGAAGACAGGAGGGAGGAGCCATTAATTATGCATTTTCTCGAGAGGGAAGGAGAACCCAGCCTCTAGAGAGTTCTATTCTTCTGCACCTTAGTTTCTCTTCCACCACTAGGCAAATGACAAAAAGAAGCTAAAGTTACAACTGAAAACAGTCAAAACTAAGTAACTAACTTACTAACCAGAACAAAAACTAATTTTTCAGTCATTTTATGCCATTTGTCAAAATTTGGAAGACTAGTGTTCTGGTAGGAAAATTCACTCCCACACCTAAATCTGCAAAGTTGGGGTCTTCTTAGAAAAAAAGATTTGTGATTTAGTTCTAAATGGATCACAGAAGCTTATCTATCATCCCAAATCTGGTGCAACTTTTGAATAACCACATAACTACAGAACAGAGGTCAATGGCTTTGATTAAAATTCACTGATTAAGCTTACAGAGAAGCTACAATTTTCAGTTAAGCACGTTAGCCCTTTATTCAGAACATTTTATACCCTCTCTTTTTTAAAAAAATTAAAGACTTCTTGTTTTATAATAATGACCCAAATGCCACATAAGTTATGAGAGGGTTACTGACTGTCCACGATTCTCAGCAAACATAATTCCTAGAATTCTAACTTGAGTCATTCCACACATCTGCCTCTCTCCCTAAGTATCTTTGCTCTAGACCAAGGTCCTCTTGGACAGAATATGATAAAAATTGTCATTTAGCATCACTTAAGTTGAAACCTGCAAAATACACACAGCAAGAGGCATGGTTAAATTATCTACTGTATATAAAACATTAGTACAGGGAATACAAGGTCTTTACAGATGTACGGGATGTAATGCCTGCTCTCTGCTTTCATTTTCTTTCCACCCTCCTCTCCATTAGCCATTTTAATCAAGCATCTGCAACAGCCTTACTTCAGAATGCTCCATCAAATGTTATCAATGTCAGACCCAACGGCCTCTCCTCGTTCTTCGTCCTAATTAAACACTTTGGCATCGGTGACCTTGCTCTTCTTGGTAATCTCTACTTCCAGAAGGAGGACAGGTTTACCCCTCTTTTCTCTGAGTATCCCTTCTCCATCGACTTTGCTGATTCATCTTCCTTGGACTGCCCTTTAAAAAGCAGCATTGCTAGGACCCTGTCCTTGGTTCTGATCACTGGACAACCCCTTTCCCAGACATCCTACCCCTCAGATGGCCCCACTTAAAACCTGTGGGTGAGAGTTTCCTTGTCTCTGTTCCCAGGTTCACATTCTGCCTTATTTTCACTAAAGCATTTCCAAGTGCTTATTTAATAGCTTCACAGAGAAGTCCAAGAAAATCTATACTCAATATTTTCCAAAACTGAACTTGTTCTCCTCTTCCCTGCCTCTACCTCGTTTACTAACTTTCTTCTAAGCTAGTCATACTCATTGCAGTTCTCTTGAATCTTCTGTTTCCTTTTAAACCCAGCCTTGCCCATGCTAGTCATTTGTGAGCCACTGTCAAGCTGCCTCTGAAACCTCCCTCTCCCACATCCCTTCCCATCACTTTCACTGCCCCAGATGGGACCATAATGGACTCTTAGCCTCTTTCTGGTCCAAGCCCTCCTTCTCCCAATGTAGATTCCATGTTTAGAACAATTTTTCTAAAATGCAAATCAAATCAAGTCACTCCTTTGCTAATAACCTTCAGCAGCCCCCACTTACTTATATGGTAAAGTCAAAGCATCTGCCATGCAATTCTAACTTTTCCAAAAGCTGGCCCAGAGTGAACTTTCCAGTCTTCCCTTTGTTCACTTCCAATTCCACCCCCCCACCCGAGAGCTTGTTCTTTTCTCTACTATGAGACTGTTCTTTATTCCCCAACTATAACAACATATTCACAGCTCTGGATTCTGTTGTGTCCTCAGCTCCAGATGTCATCTATTCTCTTTCTTACCTGGAACAACCTTCCTCCAGCTTCAAAGCCCAGCCCGAACAGTAACTTCTCTGTGTAAAATTTCACTGTGTAACATTAATGTATGACTGCCTATAATGATATGTATTATTGCCTATATTAGGTAGTAGGTATTGCATTAAGTCCATTTCAACATTTTACTCATTGGCTTTTCACAACACATCCATGGGTAGTAGGTTCTTTCATTTTACCAATGAAAAAATTCAGGCTCAAAGAGATAAAGTCATTTTCCATGTCCCAAAGGCTAGGAAGTGGCAGAACTGAGCTTTAAACCCAGACAATCTCATTTCAAAGAAATGTGCTTAATTACTGTGCTATTCTATCTCCCGTCACCATTTAGGTCTCTTTCTTCCTGCTAGGATGTGAGTTACTTGAGGGCAAGGATACCCTGAAATTTATCTTTGTGCTTTGAGTTCCCAGAATGTAGTAGATATTCAATAAATGTTTGATGACTTGTATTCAGAATGAGCGATACTGCAGTGTCCTCCTGTAGTTAAAGGCCTTCTGCACTGTAAACTGTGATTGGTCTTCTTGCATATTTTGATCTCATCCCACATCTCTTGCTCTGCTCATCCTGGCTCAGTGTTGGCTTCAAACCCTTCCCAGCTCCTTTTATCACAAACTCTGTGAGTCTGAGATGGTTTCACCTCCATATTTACTGGATTAGACTCCTTAATTAATATTTAACTCCCTTGGCTTGAAGAACAAAATAAAGGCACAAATGAAATCATCTTTTAGAATCCCTTTTTGATATACAAGGCAGAACTCCCACTTATGACAGGTTCCCAGAAAAGGGGGATGGACACTGAAAGTGGAAATGATCTAATCCCCATCACCTTTACTGCAGGATCAGTACAAGACCAGGGATTTACATTTCTGCCCAAGGACCGACCGATAGCCAAGGATTAAGACACCAGAAATCATGTTGAATCACCTGAATGTGATAAATCTCTAAATGTTAAAAGCAGTATAAATGTATTAAATATGGCAATCGAGAAAATTATTTTTAAAACAGTAGTACAAAAATTATGAATACTATGCATAGAGTGTTTACCATGCGTCTAGCACTTTGCTAACAGCTTGATACACCCCATTTCGTTTGATAATAACAAGAATATTGGAGAGGTACAAGCATTATCTCCATTTTACAGAAGACAGAAGAGTTTTGAGAGCTTAGTGGGTAATTTGGCAAAGTCGTTACAGCTGATAAGGGACAGAGCTAGGACTCAAAGCCTTATCTACCTGACTCCAAGATCCATGCACTTAATAGCCATGCTCCCCTGCCCCCAACGTGTTCATATCATGACCTGTGGACACCTAATGAGATTAGGCCTGCTGTCCTCAGCCGTACAGCTAGTTACTGGCAGAGCTTGGACAAGAACCCAGGCCTCCAGACTTTTTCTCCTCAACTCTCCAGCCTCTCCCATAAATATGTCATACCAATATTAATATGCAACACAGAGTATATGTAGTTCTTGAATTTTCTTCATAATATCTGGTGGGGTTTTTTTTTACACAAATAAATTGAAAGCTGAACAAAGGTCACAGTCATGAATATAGGCACAGTTTTCCTAGAGAAGATAGTGAGAGAAATCTTTGATATTTTAAAAGAATTATGCCCACCGAACAGACCCTAGAGAATGATCCAGAGTCATGTTTTGGCACCTAATTTTTTTGATACATCTTTCCAGAAAGCAAAAAAAGGCATACAAGATCAAGTTGTCATTCCTGTGCTTTCAAAGTACAGTCATCCCTCTTTTTTAACCTACTATTTCAGCAGAAACACTATTTTGCGCCCTATTATACAATACACATATATTTTTTAGAAGGTATGGAATGATCTTCCTGTCTCTTCCTGTACTCCTAGCTCACTGATTTCTTAACTCACAGGATTATTCCTCTTCAAAATGAGAAGCTTCAGTTTTAGATTAAACCATGGACACACATACACTCAAGCTAAGTTAGATTCTTTTTTTTTCTTTTTTTTTTTTTTTTGCGGTACGCAGGCCTCTCACTGTTGTGGCCTCTCCTGTTGCGGAGCACAGGCTCCGGACACGCAGGCTCAGCAGCCATGGCTCACGGGCCCAGCCACTCCACGGCATGTGGGGTCTTCCCGGACCGGGGCACAAACCTGCGTCCCCTGCATCGGCAGGTGGACTCTCAACCACTGCGCCACCAGAGAAGCCCTAACTTCGATTCTTAATCAACGGAACCTATCTTTCCTGGGTTCCATACTTTGTTTTATAAAGTGGATTGCAATTTACCAAGCGATTATTTCCTAATCTTTCATCTTTTTGAGTTTGCCTTTCTATTGTCCTTTCTCTTTCCTTTTTTCATTTTCTTGCCTTCTTTCCTATTCTCCCTATCACAGTTTTGTGACTCATCTGATAAACAATGTGCTACACAATGTAGAAACATGTATAAGATGTCCATGTCATCAAGATTTCTTACAGTATATTAGAAAATGATTCTTCCTTCTTTATACTTGAATAGGAAATATTATAAAGGATCTGTCCCCTGCCCCCTAGCCAAGGACAACCATTTCTCTATACTAAGGGATGACTCCATGTTTTCTCCAGCATCATCAGGTGACCACTGCCTTAAATAAGAGAAATAGATTGACGATATCGCTGCAGGATCAACAGTGAACCTGCGCACCAGGGTTAAGCCACACCCCTCCTAGTTCTTCTAATCCCATCAAGAGGGGTTAAATGCCACTGGGTTCCAGAGGTCCATCTCTCCTTATCACACACCAAAAGCCTTGCCTTCACTCTCCATTTTAAGTCCTTATTATGTACTTTATCACTGAAAAACATCTCAACCATATCTCCAAAGGCACATTTCATGTTATTGCTCCAATGGAAATCCTACTCTTCCTGGAATTCTGCTTCTCCCAGATTGTGCTCAAGAGGTGGCAGTTTTTCCTTCCTGTGCCTTCAAACCATTAGGCCACGCTCCCTCAATGCTCTGTACATGTGCTCAACACTGAATCTCTTGCCATCTGATTACAACACACATTACCTCTCATTCACTGACACCATATCTCCCTCTTGCCATCACTCCTCCGTCTTTCTGGATAATTTTAACGACCGGCTGTCTATCACTCACTCACTACTCCTCCTGTCTGCAGTGGTGGCTATTTCAGTACACAGATAGGTGATTCTTCCAACACTTTCACTTCCATTTATGTGAACTGCTCTTGCTGCTCCTCCTGTCTGCCATCCAGCTTCAGCCACTCACGCTCATGGTCCTATCTTGTCATTGTTGATAAGAACAACCCTTCCTTAATCTCAGTTTCATGCAACCCACTTTCTAATTAGCACTGCCTACTTTCGTAGCTCAGTCTCTCTCATACCCTGACCCCATTATCTTTTGACACCCATGTGTCCCTCCAATCAATTGATTTTACGACCATCTCTCACCCTATGATGTTCTCATTCTCATCCTTACTTAGCTTAACTTTCAGGGTGAATCATTATGACTATTATAAATACTCCTTGTACTCACTTACCCCTCTATTGCATTATGGTGTTTGGTACTGGCTTGGTAAAACCAGAGCCCAAGGTACATCAAACACTACCTACTTTGTGCCTGGGCACGTTAGTAGAATGTGGCCAAACACACACACACATCCGACCATGAAAAGTAGTAAATGGTAGTGTCTTCATTCTACTAGCAATTTCTTCTCATTTATCTTCTCTCTTTAAAATTTAACACCTCCCCCCCCCATACTTTCTCTCAGCTGATGACCACAGTTCACACATCACTGAGAAAACAGAAGTAATCAATGCAGAAATTCTCCAGAATTCCATCAGAGGTCTATCCACCTGCCATAATCTGTCCTCTCTCTTTACTATAGGTGAACTTCCCATCCTCCTCTACTTGTGAAAGACATCCCATTCTCTTCTCTAGCATCAACTGATCTCTTCTTCTCTATTGGATCACTCTCACCCATCACACAAATATACAGTTCCTTCTTATTAAAAAAAAAAAAAAAGCTCTCTTGACTCCCCTCCTTGGAGTTGCAGCAGAGCTCATGGAAATTGTTGTCTCTATTTGTGTCTTTAGTTCTTATCACCCTGTTCTCTATTAATGCTGCCACAATCCGTCTTTCACCATTTTCCACTCCAAAATTTGTTCCACTTCAGTTTCAGTTGACTGAATTTACTATTTCAGTTGGGACAAAATCATACCTCCAGTCAAAGCCTTGGCATCATCTTTTTCTTTTCTTCTCCTTTCTTTTCTTTTTTATTGTAGTAAGAACAGATAACATGAAATCTACCTTCTTAACAAAATTTTAAGTGTGCAGGACACTACTGTTAACTATAAGCACAATGTTGTACAGCAGATCTCTAGAACTTACTCATCTTGCATAACTGAAATTGTATATCCATTGAACAGCAACTCCCAATTTTCCCCAGGCCCCCAACCCCTAGGGGGCAACCCCCATTCTATTTTCTGATTCCATGAGTGTTACTACTTTAGATACTTCATATAAGTGAAATCATGAAGTATTTGTCCTTTTGTGAATGGCTTATTGCACATATCATAATGTTCTTAAGGTTTATTCATGTTGTCACATATGGCAGGATTTCCTTAATTTTTTATGGCTGAATAATATTACATTGTATGTATATACCATATTTTCTTTATCCATTCATCCAGTGATGGACATTTGATTGTTTCTACATTATTCAATCACGAATAATGCTACAGTGACAAGAGCTGCATACATCTTTTCAAGATCCCAATTTTCATTCCTTTGAACAAACAGCCAAAAGTGGGATTGCTGCATCATATGGCAATGCCATTTTTAATTATTTGAGGAATGTCATGTTGTTTTCCATAGAGGCTACACCATTTTACATTCCCAACAACAGTGTACAAGAGTGCCAACTTCTCTGTATCCTTGCCAACACTTTTATCCTTTTTTTAATGCATAGTGGTCATTTTAACAAGTGCAAGATGATATCTCATTATGATTTTGATCTGCACTTCCTTATTAGTGATGTTGAGCATTTCTTCATATACTTCTTGGCCATCTGAATATATTCTTTGGAGAAAGCAAAAGCTTTTCCTCTAAGATTAGGAACAAAGCAAGAATGCCCCCTCTCACCACTTATATTTTACACAGTACTGCACGTTCTAGCCAGAGCAATTAGGCAAGAAAAAGAAATAAAGGCATTCAGATTGAAAAGGCAGAAGTAAAATGATCTGTTTGCAGATCTTACATGTAGAAAATCTTAAAGACTCTACAAAAAAAACAGGTAGAAGTCAGAAATGAACTCAGTGAAGTTGCAGGACACAAAATCAACATATAAAAACCAGTTGCATTTCTGCACACTAACAGTAATCTATCTGAAAAGGAAATTGATAAAATAATTCCATTTATAATAGCATCAAAAAGAATAAAATACTTAGGAATAAACTTAACCAAGAGGTGAAAGACTTGTATGCTGAAATCTACAAAATCTTGATTAAAAAAATGAAAGAAGACACAAATAAATGGCAAGACAGTCCATGTTCATGGACTGAAAGACTTAATATTGTTAAAATGTCCATACTACCCAAAGCAATCTACAAATTCAATGCAATCCCACTCAAAATTCCCAATGACAGTTTTTTACAGAAATAGAAAAAGCAATCCTAAAATTCATATGGGACCACAAAGGACAGCAAATAGCCAAAGAGATCTTGAGAATAAGAGCAAAGCATCACATTTCCTGATTTCAAAATATATTATAAAGCTACAGCAATCAAAACATTATGTTACTTGTATAAAGACAGCCATATAGGCCAATGGGACAGAACAGAGAACCCAAAAATGAACTCATGCAAATGAAGTCAACTGATCTTTCACTAGGGTGCCAAAAATACAGTGGGGAAAGTACAGTCTCTTCAACAAATAGCGCTGAGTAAACTGGATATTCACGTGCAAAAAATGAAATTGAACACTTATCTTTCACCATACACAAAATTCAACTCAAAATGGATTAAAGATTTAAAGACAAGATCTGAAACTGTAAAACTACTAGAATAAAACATAGAGGAAAACATCGTGACATTCGTCTTCGCGACTACTTCTTGAATTTGATAACAACAAAAGCACAGGCAACAAAAGCAAAACTAGACAAGTGGGACTACATCAAACTAAAAAGCTACTGCACAGCAAAGGAACTATCAAGAGAATGAAAAGGCAATCAATGGAATGGGACATAATATTTGAAAATCATATATCTGATAAGGAGTAATGTCCAAAACATATAAAGAACTCCTAAAACTCAATATCAAAATACAGATAACCTGATTAGAAAATAGGTAAAGGATTTGACAGTCACCTTTGACACCCCTTTTTCACAAACGTATTGGCCAATACACCTAGAAATACTACTACCTCTACCTTCAAGATATACTGAGAATCAGACCATTTATCACCACTGTCATTGGTCCTAGACACTATCATCTCTTGTCTTGGTTGTTGCAAGAAATAACTCTTTACTCTTCCTTCCCTGCCTTTCTCCTTGTGTGAGCTCATTTTCTTCCATGTATATATACAAAGAGACCACTGCCATGCTGTTGAATCTCAAACTGAGGTCTCTAGTTCAGACCTCACCTCTAAGTTCCATTTTTAATAATTACACAACTAACCGCATTACCTTTCTACTTGGATGTCTTATGTTACTTAACAGTATCCAAAATGAAACTCTGGTTCAGCCCCCAAATCCTATCCTTTCCAAATATTCCCCATCTTAGTAACCAGGAATCCCTTCAATCATTAAAGTCAGTAATTCTTGATAGCTCTTTTTCATTGGCACCCACATTCAAACCAGCATCAAGTTCTATATACTGTATTTCCAAAATGTATCTCGAATCGTTTACTTCTCTATCTTGATGAAGTCTGCACCATTTCCCCTCAGTTCCAAAACAAATGGATAAATAAAATGCTAAAGAATTCAAAGGAGTGGAAGTTCATATATAGTTAAAGAGACCAAAATAGTTTCCCAGAGTACTTGGCATCTTAAATAATTCTTTGACGATGTAAGGAAATGTGATAGATGGGCAGGTTTGGGGATAACAATGAAAGCACAGGGAACAGGTCAAACAAAGACACCAGAGGAAAGCGTATGCTCTGGAAAAAATAAGTAGTCCAGTTGGGTTGGAGCTGAAAATATATTTAGAGGAGAAGTGGGAGCAAGGGCTAAAAACATAAAATTGGACTATATTGTGGAGGGCCTGAAATACCACAGAGGGACAGATTAAGTTGATTTGTATACTTCCTGCCTTCCCAATGTGCCTTGCTGTTCACAGCCATAAATGTGTATCAGCCGAAGTGGAAGACAGCCCATATTCTCTTAATTGCTCTGCATTTCACTAGGGTCTTTTCCTCTCTGAATGTACTAGGGGATGCCCCAGAATACAGAACTTTTTCTACTCTTTTTTTCCCTATAACATCAATTATTAAGCAACACTCTATATTAGCACAGCCATATGCTTATTATAACAGTAATTGCTTCCCCATGATTATTTTCAGAGTATTTCTTTATGTACTGAGATATTTATCTTGCATGCAGAACTACCTATTTTGTAAAAATACCAATAGCTGGAATACCACTGTGTTTATGATTGCTATCCTCATTGAATCAAAGGCACCATAGATGGAGGAAGTTTAAGAATATTTAATACATCATTTACTTGATTTTATCTCCTCAAGGTGCCTTGCAGATTGTCTTAGCAGATGTGAATTTCCTTTCATCATGTGGAATGCAATTCTATCCTTGGTTTGTTATAAATTAACAATCTGAAGTAAAGTCCTGCATTCTGAGCAACAGCTGAAATATTCAATACGGAAAAAAATTCCCTACCCTACTCAGAGTTAGCTTCTCTTCTTTGGTTAATGCAACCACTTAAAATGGTTTTCCAGCTTTCAAGCCTGATAGATTACATGTGTGTGTGTATGTATATACATATACATATATATTTCTATTGTATATATATTTCTAATTTCTATTCCACAGAAAATAAGTCATATGATTTTGAGAATGTAGCCAAATGATTTTCATACCTATAAATGAACATTTTAAACCATCTGTAGAACTAACAAAGCACAACAGGACTTACTCTGGGGTCACTGTAGGCACTGTAAAAAGTTAGTACAAACTAAAAAATGAGAAGGATGATTCCAATATCTTCTCACCTGGAGAGCGTATCTAAATCGTAAAATAAGAAATACAAATAGACAATAAACGCATGATTAGTTGCTCAGCCTTACTTGTATTCAAATAAATGATAAAAATATTTTCATCAATAAATAGGAAAAATATTAAGATAGTTTTCAGTGACTTCTGAGCACAAGTGTGTGTGTCAGGTCATTTGTACATAGTGCTGGTGCAAGAGTAAACATTCCTATAAAGAAATTGGTGGAAAATGATTACCATTTTAAATAACCATGTATGTACTAAATCTTCTAGGAATTTATTATAAGAAAAGAATTTGGGATGTGCACAGGAATTTAGCTACAAGGATTTTACTCATCATACTACACTTTATTGTTTCTAAAAAAAATAACTTAAATGTCCACTGAAAGAAAATTGAGGAAATGTCTCATGCTACAAAAATTCTATGAACCCCTTAACTATTGCAGAAATTAATGTCATGGGGAAAAGTTTATAATAATAGATTTACTGGGAAAAAAACATGATGCCAACTCTGTACAAATATTTACACTGCATACACACATATACACACAGCACACAGACTGCAAAAAATATGCACCAAAATATTAACCATGGTTATTTCTGGTGTCAAATTACATGTGGTGATACACACACATACATGGATATTTTCATATATTTTAGATATACTTTGCAAAAGTATGTAGTCTCCACATATGTATATTTATGTACATATATTGTGTATTAAAATATGTTAATATTATGTATTATTTATATCTCAATTCGGACATTATAAAGAATTAACAAAAAAAAATTGGCTTCTTCCAGCAATTATTAGTACTAAAGTAAAAATTGGTAGCATTAGCATTCCATTTTATTTTAAGAGTCCAGATGGCTGAGAATCTTTAGAAAGCAATGAAGAGGACAACACTTTGTATCAAATCCTATGGAACCTGGTAAATATATTTACTCTTACTTAAGAAGAAAGACTGAAAGTTGCAAAACGTGATACTCATCTTAAAATGTTAGAAAAAGAACAAAATATACTCCAAAAATTAAAATGAGAGAATTATGAAAATGAACTTAATGAAAAAAGATAAAAACTAGAGAAAAGTATAAAGACAAATAGAAAGCTTGAAAGAAAAAAATAAATATATCTCTTTCAAGACTGATTTTTGTAAAAGAATGAGGGATAAAAATATAAAGGATTAGGGATGAAAGGGAAACAACACAGTTACAGAGGAACTTCAACAAATTACAGGAGAATATGATTCCAGAAGAGCAACAAGGATATAGAAACAGAAATAATCTTCAAGAAACTATTAATCAACCTGGAATAGTTCTAGCCAAAGTTCACCTACAACACACTAGCTGTTCCTTTAAAAATAATATTATGACCTGTTTTCCCTGTCCATAGCAATATTTGATGCTATTTTATTATTTAATCATGTGATTTAAAAGTAATAAACACTGGAGTCTGGCTGTTGTAATACTGTACTATATGTGCAAGCATAACGGATTCCTCTGTAAGGAACATTCTCTGTACTCTGTGAGCTTCAAATTGATGCTTTTTCAAATTTTAATATGTTAATTATAAATATTCAATGTTCATATGCTAATCAGGGATTAATTTTTCCTACTGAAATGCCAAGAAGAAGGGCTCTATGTAATCCAGAGATTTCTTGGGTCCTCCTACTTAGATTACAGCTTCTCTCTCTGATATCACTGCTTCTAATTTTGTTACCTTCCTGTCCAAACGTGTGTGTGTGTGTGTGTGTGTGTGTGTGTGTGTGTGTGTACATGCGTGTGTGCTTTAATTAGATGCTTCCTAAAACATTACTGTTCCTGCTCAAATAAACTTTTAGTTGTTCTCTAACTCTCCTTGGTCAGACCATAACTCAAAGCTCTTGGTCATCTAGTTCTTACACCTCTACTGTTATATATCTACTGCTGTCCAGTGAAATTACTATGTTCCCATTAGTCTGACTTGAGTTGGAATTTTGGGGAAGACAATGTTCCTGAAAAATCATCATCATCTTTGCACCATCTCCTCATTCCCCAACCACCATACACATTGGTTTTCTTTCATTTAGAATATCCATCATCTCATTCCCACTTATATGAGTTCTAATCCTCATTTACAACCTAATTACAACTGTCTCCTTAAAGGTGCCCCTACTATACCAGTCAGCTGATACATCCAATGTTTATATTCTTATTTCTCTACTGAGAAGAGACAGGGATTTCTCTATAAATGTATAGGGGTGCTTGCTTTCTTCAATAAACAGCAAAGTAAATATTGTTATCTATCCATAAAAGAACTGGAAGCTGACACAGGGAACTGAGAGAAGAAAATGGGAATTGTATCAAAAAAAGAGTAAGGTATGATTGGTACAGACAGCTCTGAACAACAAGAAAGACAATCTGTTAGGTTGCCACAAGATAATGGATTATCCAAATATTCCAAGGAGAGACTGCTGCTTAGACTTCATCTCCTGGGAAATAAAATGTCTAAAACAATAGTCACTTAACATTTTGTTATATATCTACATCAACATAAAAATTTTGGACACACTTCCAATATATACATTTCTGCATTTATGTACTCTACCATATATGTGTGTGGGTGTGTGTACATACACTAATACATTACATGCACTATAAAATACACTCAAAAAATAGAAATTTTAAAGGATAAAGGAAAAGAAATGTACCTTTAAATAAAAGCTTTAATTTTTTTCTGCAACCCAGTGAACCATGATGTTCAAATCACATTTTGGAAACATGATCCCACCAATTTTAACAAGAGGGTTGAATGAAAGAATAAAGAAATTAGTTCACTGATGGGGTGATCTTTGCTAGATGCAGGGTGAGGGGGGTAAAGTATTAGGGAAAGAGATCATGACTGGGAAGGGAGGAGAGATAGAGAAGAATACATTTTATGCTGCAACTGAATTAGCCTCCCCACCAAATCACATATGATTTCTCTGACAACTCAAACTGGTTCAGGGTTGCCAAGAGGCAAGAGTTCTTATGTGGGAATTGAGAGAAAGTGGGCTCTGTTACATTCATTCTGAGGTACACGGATGGAACGGTATACTTGGAACAGTGGCTTGAGGCCTTAAAGTGACCAACAGAGCTCAAGTTAAAAGAAGGTCAGCACAGGTCTCTCTTTTCTCCTTCTCCTAAAACTGTACACTACAAAACATCAACAGTACTCATTCTGGCATTTTCATAAATACCCTTATGATACCATTTCCCTGGCATTTGATGAATTTCTATTTCCTGATATCCATCCCTCTCAATAACATCCTTCCTCCCAACTGAAATCCATGCACACACAACACAGACACACAAATACAAAGAGACACACAACAGCTTTGTATAATGTTGAGCATCCAACAGCTCAACTTTTTTTCAGAAATTTTTTTCAGAAATAAAATAAGGATCCCCCAGACTGAAGTGTCTCCTCATGTGTGATTACTTACTTTTTGTCAATACTAAATAAAACAGAACATAGTTTTATCAGCATCACATACGTTGTGTGTATTAAAATATGCATATTTAACCAATGTGCATTACCTCCCAAATACCAATTTTCTTCTTCTAAAAAAAAATATTTCAAAGATCATTTTGGATCAGTGAATGTGTGGTAGTGTAATTTCTTGCATAAAATACACTATAAAGAAATATTCCCTGAACCTTCTTGTGAGCCTAGCTCTCTCCACGTAAATCCACAACCTCCTTTTTCACATTTAACACAAGCATAAATAGTATTGCTATACTGTCGATCTCTTCTACCCACTTCAGGCCAGGCCAGTATAAAACTCCACGAATGGAGTTTCCAAAGAATGCTAACTCAAATATTTCAATCCCTTCCATTAGTAAACATGCTTGTATTTCAATTATCTTCTCTCCTTCACACATATCCTTAGGATACAAAGAGAACTGGGAGTATATTGTACTGTGATTCAGAGCCGTCCCTGAACAATACTTGGATATCCTGCTTATCCATGTAGACGAACGTTCCTTAGTTTGTGGAGCACGATTTCTGACCCCCTTTTTCCCAACTCAGCATAACCCAACAACGCTCCTAGTCTTTCTCTTTTGGGGTGCTGGAGGTCTTCATGTATCACTGCATTTTCCTCTTCTAGTCTTTACTTTATTGTTTTTCACTTCATTATAACAGACTCCATAAACCACTCGCCTGACCAAGCTGAACATAGTACGAAGTCATTTTCCTCCTCTTTGAATGGCTTCCTCCTGAAAAGCCTCAGAGTTTTCCTTAATCAGCTGAAGTAGCTAAAGTTTTTTTTTTTTACATCTTTATTGGAGTATAATTGATTTACAATGGTGTGCTAGTTTCTGCTTCATAACAAAGTGAATCAGTCACACACACACATTTGTTCCCATATCTCTTCCCCCTCGTGTCTCCCTCCCTCCCACCCTCCCTATCCCACCCAGCTAGGTGGTCACAAAGCACCAAGCTGATCTCCCTGTGCTATGCAGCTGCTTCCCACTAGCCATCTACTTTACGTTTCGCAGTGTATATATGTGAAGTAGCTAAAGTTTTTAAAGTACGTTCTCCCTCCATCTATTTCCTAAAAGTCCATCTAGATACTTTTACATTAAAATAACTTAAATATATGTGTCAAAATTAAAGGTTCTGACCTTAACTGTTCAATACATCAGGGCATCTACTTCAGAAGATGGGGATGGCGTATCACCCACTTAGCCTCCCCCGGCCCACACATACAGTTACTTTATTAATTTCCATGCTAAATTGATTTTCATTTGATTTAATTTTATTGGAACCCCTTTAAACTATTTTAGAAATTTGGTAGAGCAAAAGTAAACCCATTTTACAGATAAGCCAAACTTACAGAAAAGAAGTAACATCACTATGCTAAACACATGTTAAATTAAGCTACAACTGCTGGTTTCTAGCTTTCTTTCTACATTTTTATGAACTCCGATTTCCCTAAAGTTTGTACATAGGTCAAGTTTGGTCATTCAAGTGCTACAAAGGCTAAGGCAGACCTTAACTGATAGGAGTAGTGTGGAGGGAGCTCAGATGAACTAGATGAAATGGGCTTGTCTAGAGCTGCTATGGTTACTGCTTCTATGCCTGTTTGTCCAGAGGGAAACCTGGACAAACGTTAATGAGTCTTGTACACTGCAAGAGAAGCCAAAAATGAAAATTTCTAATATGAAATCTCCCCTTCTTAAGATGTTGATTAGTAATGTACAATGTGTTAAACACTGCACTGACCAAATGATATAACTCACGGGCTAGATTCGCTCGTGGACTATACATAGTTCATCACCTCTGTAGCTGGTGACTATTCCGTGACTCACTTACCTCTACCTTCTACTGCTTTAACATTCCTCAAACTGAGTTTAGGGAAACCGTGAAAGGACAATCTTCTAGGCAGTTCCTTCAGCTAGTACCGAATAATACTGAACATTACATCACCAGTAACCTTTTCTCCTTTGTGTATAATCATATAGACGTAATAGGTACATATCTGCAATTTCTGTTCTATTTACAAATGTATCACTTGAAATTTTCCCCTTCCCCTCACACATCCCAGTTTCAGAATGGGTAATTGAAATGTCTCATTACTTTTCATATGCACTTCTCAAATCCTGTCTGATTTGATTTTAGGTTCTGAGCAATTCATCCTGATTCAGTTGTGTGTAGAAAATATATACTATCGACTTCCTTAGTTTTTACTCATTTTATTTAATACTTGATTACATCTCTCCCCCATCTTTAAATTTAATTTGATCCTTGACAAACAACAACTAAACTAAAAAGTGACCGAGCAATAAGCAAAAAAGTTAAGAGTTTTCTTCTCAGTTAAGAGGCTTCCAATCGCGAACTGACACGAACATGGTGCGTCTCAGCTGGTTACTGCCTTTGCTCTTAACTGAAGTCAAAGTACAGACATCAGAAACTCAGCAGCTTAAAAAGCAAATGATTATCCACCAAGCCCAATGTCTCCCTGAAGGCCTGGAGATTACATGTGTAATAATCAGGCTGCCCTTGCCAAAAGTAAGGCTTAATGCTTCATTTTCTTTTATTGTATTTATTGAATGCAGCCATTGCTTGATAGCCCCTCTGAGCATTAACAAACATGAAAGAAACCGCCAAAGGAAAGAAAGAAATATATAAATAATGAAAAACCATGCCACTAAAGTTTATAATCTGGAACATGCAGTCCTGGAAATCAGGCACATACTCTTACACTCCTTCAAGTACTCTGTTCTACTTTACAGTTACGCAAGCACTGCTTAATATGCCAAAAACCTGAATCTCTGAGGTCCCATTTAGATGCATTTGCAAAATACCAATCAGTTTGCTTCTTGCTTCTGTATCATGCCATGTGACAATGCGATATTCCTAAATTTTGTTTCTGTTTCTATATTATTATCAGCTGTATTTTAACACTGTGATAATCATATATTTAGGACTCCCCTGAATAACTTTTTGTAAGATAAGGTGCCCCTAGAGCCGCTAGTATGTGGACGTGCAGGGAACTGGACCAGAGTTATTAAAATCAAATCATCCTTGCATTTAGGAAGAGACAAGACTAAGAACCTGCGACATTTGGTGCTCACGTCCTTCACTTTTTTTCTATCCGTGATAACTCATTTCACATTCTTCTTTATAAGTGCTGCTCTTTCAAATTTGAAAGTATAAAAAGAAAGATAAAGTTTAGAAACGCAATTTGAAGTAACGGTTATCCAAAAGGGATTAAAGTGTGATTTTTGTTTTATTTTTAAGGGATTGAGGAACATTTTCTTTAGCTACCATGGAAGTTTTTTCCCATAAAATCTGGCTGAAAAAGAAATCATCCACATATCAACATCAAAAGTACAACTATTACCCTATGATTTTGTACTTACCTCTTTAACTATTCCTACTCTGAACATTTTTGCTTTTGTGAAGAGCAAAATTATGAGCTCTTGGCTATCACTGTCTGGTGCTGTTAGTAAGATTTTATATTTGTTCCGGGCACTCTCTGTAATTTTTACATGTGGCTTGGGGGCGGGGAGAAAGGAGTAGAGCGGATTATAAAACACAAAATAAATTTAAGAATATGTAAGAGGAATAGAGTGGGAGAGAAATAGAAACCCACTGGCAGGTCTTGGGTGTGTTTGCTTACAGGATACTCTAACGTAAAATCTACTGAGGAGCTGCTTTTTGAAGAGAAAGAAAGAAGACTTATGAAACTCACCTCCTAGGACAAATGAAGGCCATGTAGTTGGAGGTAACGATCTACAGACAGTGTCCTGGTACTAAGGGAACGCCTGTCTCCCATCTGAGTTCACGCCCCATGTCTCCATTAACCTGCGACGAATACCTGGGTGCACTCAAGTTCTCTTGAGGAGAGAGGAACACTACAGACCTCTTCCAAGAGGACTCACAATCTAATAGCACCTGGGTTCCCCAAACACACTTCACACAAATCCATTAGGTGCCGAGAGCCAGCCTGCTTTATAAATGCATTTATAGGACAAATTCACCTGTGTGTTTGGCGTGATGGGACTTTCAAGTTACTGGTTACTAGTAGGTCATTTCTGTCACAGCAGCACGTACGAAGAACTGTTGACAGTTAGGGGTTTTTATTACATGAGTTTGAAGGTTGGATCCATATTTTAGGTTATAGAAAGCCAAGTTGATTTTTGAGATATGTCTTTACTTGCTACCTATGCTTAGCAAAACCACACTAGGAATTTTTTAAGGCAATTTTAAATAAGCGCTGTGAAAATCTCTGTACCCCAAGATCCCACCATAAAAATGAAATAAAAATACATGGGGTCCAAAGAAAAGATTCATTCCATGGCCACATATCCTTAAAATCTAAAATGGAATTGGAGGGCTTCTTTCTCAGAGTATAGATTCTCGTTACTTCCTCTTCAAGAGAAGCATATCTAAAAGGTTATTGATTTGGTTCTGAAGGACATAGTGTTTATTACGGAGGAAGCCATGGCGGAGTACGAGTGTGAGAAATTAATGATGGCTTTGTAAGTGTCCATGCTGTGGTGTGGAACCAGTGGGGCAACTGTCAATCTATATGATAATACATTCCCAAACTTCATAAAACCAGTGAGGTGAAAACACATTGATTTTTGGGGGGGAGCTAAATAGAATTTATCAAAAAGAAAGGGCAAGAAGTTGACTGAAGTTAACACCTCAGGCTGCAGAGTAGCTCACACCTCACTTTTTATTTGGTTGAGGAGTTTATGATGTGACGTGTACAATTTCTTGTTTTTATTTCTGGCCCCCAAGGAGAAAAGAGCATGTGTCATACACATCTTTGGAATCTGTGAACTATTGAAAAAAATTTAAAAAAAGGAAACACATTCTATCTGTACATTTTTAAATAACCATCTATCACCTAAGCTTGAACTCTGGCTTCAGAGTCCCCCCTTCATGCTCTGCCAGATTCAGGAACAAAAGAACGGCTTCCTGGTTCTAAGTACATTATCTAAGTTCTTTATGCAATTCTGATTGTATTAGAACTAGCATTACAGGGAAAAATCGCCACACTGTATCTAAGGGTTTATTTCCTATCAGTACACAGGGATTTATACAGAGTGCCGCAAGGTGAAAACTGAATATGTTTCAAATGATATTGGAAAAAAGCAACTACTGTTGGTTTACATCTTTACCTGTAAAATCCCCTCAACTCTAACAGTTGTAGGTAAATTCAAGGCAAGCCTTTTTGCTCCCTTTTCTTCTCTGGAAACCTCCCCTTATTCGTTGAGTTTTTAAGATGTATACAGCTTAAAAAAGAAAGGGTGTGAATTCTAGGAATATGTATAAATAATTCTTTATAGATGGTGCCCATGAGACCAGCGAGAATTCCAACCATGGAACATTTGCTAAGATACCTTGTTTAAGATATGCCGTAAATTCTTGGATTACAAATGATTTTATTTATTAGGCAACCAAAGTGCCTCCATTTAAATAGTACCTGACACACACTGAAGTGGAAAAAGTACATCAGTAAATGGATTCAATGTATGCCTTTATGAAAACTTCTGAAAGTAATTTCCCAACAAATAAGCACCTTTAGAGTGCTGAATGTACCAAGTGTCAGAATTCTGTTAAAATTCAAAAGGAGTCAAGTGCAGATTTTTCCTTGAGAGGACACCTTGATTAGCTACCTGAACTGAGACATAAGGAAGACACATCCCCTTGTCCTCACTGTAGAATAAATTATTTCACAATTAAACATAAATTTAAATGCAACACAGTGACATCTTTTAGAATATATGCAACTTACCCAGGAAATGATGTGTTTTCAACACGGTTTGGAGAATAAACGATATTTAGCTATGCTTTTGTATTTACAACAAGCTGCCTGCCTGCCTGCCAATTTCTTTCTTTTATTTTTTAAAGGCAAGAAAATACTTAGAGCTGCTCTAGTAGAGGTTTATAATATTTATGGAAACCTTCTTAACTGATCTATTTGTAAACATTTTAACGGTAATTCTTTTAGCAAACACACAATATATTCATAACAAACCACATAGCATCTGATGTTTTCTCAATAAATCCACCATACCTAATGCAATTTATCTTTTAAAAAATGTTTTGGACTCAACACGGTTCTGAGTTGCTAAGAAAGCCACAAATAAGCACCTTCTCTCTTTAATGACTTGCTTAGGCTTCCCTATATTTACTGCTTCATGATCGGAAGCATTCAATTTTCAAAATTTCATTAAAACACATCCACAAAGCTGATGGATAAAGCAACAGTGATTTGTGACAGAAGGTGTGGGAAGCCGTGAACCTACATAGGTACCAAGGAGAAAAGCAAACACAGACGAGAATACTTTTTTGAAGACAAGTCTCTTCCTATTTGTCATTATTAAACTCCAGAGCATCTGTCCCAAGTTTGATCTCCAATACGGGTATGAGGCATTGCCGCCTGGAAATGAAAGTCTAAGATACGGTAGGATTCTTAAGAGTTCTTCATGAAACAAAATAACCCAGGGTGCCATTTACTGGGAAGGGGAAATCAATACAAAGACCTAGAAACTTGTGGAGAGAGGACATTTTCTAGGTATAGGTCATAGTTTATCAAGTTGCTTCTTTTGCAATGCAATTGACTTGCTAATAAGACCAACTGACGATGCCTGAATAGTGTGCTATCATCAAAATGTGATTTTAAAATTCTCTCCTCATTTTTTGTGTGTTTGAGGTTTGCTGGTTTATTTTCCCCCAGCTCAGCGTGGGTAGACAAGGTCGATTTAAAAGAAAATGAATGGTTTTTATATGCCTCTTTATTAAAACACAAAAACATCCCAAGCCCCACATTGTGCAGTACCCAGAACATTAAAAAATATTTAAGAAGCAGGCCTACCGTTCTCATCATCTGACTTATTTTCGTTGTCAGAATCAGTCAAGGTAAGGGCCGAGTTTTCACGACTGGACAGGCCGGAACTGCGCCTGGATTTTATCCCTCTCCCCCACAATCGGATGGCATGTTCTGGAGACATCCCTCCCTCTGTATCGGAGTCGGCGTCAGACCCTGTGCTCAGAGAGTAGCCCTGGTGAAGGATCCCCATGTCGGAACAGTAGCCGCTTCGGTGCGGGGAGGGCTCACAGATCCCCAGCTCTGCAAGGGTGAAGTTAGTTCCTAGGGTGACAGCAACAAAGAGACCGATTAAAATTTGTGAAATGCTTTCAAACTTCAAATTTATTCTTACAAAAAGCAGACAGACATTTTCCTGTTCAAAAAATATACCTGATTTGCTGTAGTATACAGCTAAGCAAGAGTATTTAGGATACTGGGGTATATTTGAGAACAACAGCAACAAAAAAGTAAACGTCTAAGATTAATTTTAATCCTAGAACAGAATGCTCAGATTTTATTTGAAAAAATTTTAAGTATTTACTGTTGTCTAGGTAGAACCATGTAGCTGATAAAAACACTGGATTTATAAGAGGAGCTAATATATACCAAGCACGTGCTTTGCTCCAGGCATCTTTTATTCTGCAACTTTTAATTTACATTTAAAATTTTCACAACGACTTTATGATGATCATAATATTACTGGAATCATTCTGTCAATAAGGAAACTGAGGAACAGAGAATTTAAGTGACTTACCCAAGGTCACACATCTAGACTGTAGTAAAACCTGGATCTGATCCTTGAGCAGTCTGTCTTCATGTCAAAGAAGCTTAATCCTCCAATAAATGGGAGTGGTGGCCAGGAGACCTGGGGACCAGTCCTAGCTTTCCACTGGTAAGACTCATTGTGGCAAGTCTCTCTTAACAACTTGAGCCCCAGTTTTCTTTTCTGTAAAATCTGGGTATTAATCTCTTAAATTCCTCTCAGAATCACTGTGTGTTTTATATGTGATAATACATACACCCAAGTTTGTTCTTTTTTTTTTTTTTTTTAAGTGAGTATAGGTAAGGTGTTAATTAAATGAGCATCCTAGAGATAGAGTTAGTCCACTTTCATTTTGTTTTTTAATTAATTGTTCTTGGAGTATAGTTGACTTACAATGTTGTATTAGTTTTAGGTGTACAGCCAAGTGAATATGTTATATATATACATATATATATCTCCATTCTTTTTCAGATTCTTTTCCCATATAGGTCATTACAGAGTATTGAGTAGAGTTCCCTGTGCTATACAATAGGTCCTTATTAGTTATCTATTTTATATATAGTAGTGTGTATATATTAATCCCAATCTCCTAATTTATCACTTCCCACCACGTTTCCCCCTTGGTAACCACAAGTTTGATTTCGAGATATGTGAGTCTGTTTCTGTTTTGTAAATAAGTTCATTTATATCATTTTTAATTAGATTCCACATATAAGTGATACGATATGATATTGTTTTTAAATGGTATCAATTTCTTTTTGTTAACATAATTTAAAACCACAAGTGGGTTTTATCAAGGACAGTGAATGTGTGCACATGTGGGGAGTGCAGGAGTGGGCCTGTGGTTTGAAGGGAAGCAGAAGAGAATAGGCATTTATTGAACACATCTACGCCACCATGTGTTGCGCATGGGGCCAGGTACTCTAATAGGCTTTATCTCATTTCAATCTCATAAAAGCACAGCAGTTTAGGTGTTAACCACTTTACAGGGAAGCTAAATACTGTCTCCAAGGTCACACCTGGGCAAGTGGCAGATCCACGAATCACCTCTACATCTGCAGACCCCAAGCCTACGCTCTCTCTGCAATGTCAAATGGTCTCAATCAAAAACCAATTGGGCAACATTTTTGCACAGTGAATGCTTTATCTATCTGTGTGCTTTAACATTCAGCTTCTTAAAAAGACATTTTAAGGTTTCACTGCATATTAGATGGACTCATGTGGTCCACTGTATTTACTGACATGTAAATCTGATTTTGTAATTCTTACCCAATTTATGGGCAATGAAATAAATGTAATGAAGAAATGCACTTTTATGCTATAAGTGAAGAAAATCTTCTAAATAACACCAAAGCCATGGGCTTACTCACTCGCTATATATTGATTACATTAGAGCCACTCATGTCTCCAAACTCATGATATAATTAACACTATGATCATCTACATTCATGATATCATTTCTCAGATTTTATTTTTAAAAAGCCCCAAATAACTGTTTATATTAACCTAGTATAATGTTAATTTGTGATAGACACAAGTGTTTTTATTCTGAGGCTTTCCTTTCCCTTCTCTACTGCACACTGAACTTCCACAGCCTATTTCACTGTGTAAATGGGATCAAATCCAATACTTGACACAATTGTTTCTGGAGAGTGAAACCTGTTCATTGGAGAGCCAACCCAAGCAAATATTCCTGTTGGGGGCGGGGTCAGTTCCTACTACCTGTCCAGGGAAGAGGGGTGTTTCCACCACCACTCAGTGCAGTTCTAAGTGTTTATTCCCTGGGCACAGTTCCATGATGCTGTCTGAAATTCTCTACCCAATGTGTTCTGTTCCAGTTTGCGTCCTTGGCAATTAGGTATTGTCTTCTAATTGTACACTAAAATGTATATTTCAGTTTCAGTAGTCTATAAAACTAAAGTTACTGAGTTCATATATATCTGATATTATAATACTTTTCTCTCTACTGTTGCTTTTCTCATTCTTCAGTCATTTCATATGAGCATTCTCCCATCTTGTCTTCAGAGCTCACATTCATTCTGGAGGGTCATGAGGGATATTGCTTCCTTTTCCTCCAATAAAGGAAAACAACCCAAACTAAAACATACATGTTTTTATTCCACATGTGGGAATTTTGAGCTCTATGATTCCATTTGAAATGGAGTATGTATGTATTAAGGCAACTTTCCTGATGGTTTTCTCACATCTCATTATCCAGGACTAGCTTCAAAGACCTCCTCAGGAAAAGAGAAACAGCCCTGTGAGCAAAGGAAGCCTCAGCTTTCTGAGGAGCCCACGTGCTCTTCAATCTGGGTATTAGAAGTCATAGACAGGGAGCCTAGGGCATGGGGAACTGTGGAATAAATGCGGTGCCCCTTCTTTGGTTATGACATTTACTTGATGATAAGAAATAAAAATATTTTTCTGTTAAAACAAACTTGAGATCTTCATAAATCAGTGAAAATTTGCATGCATTTTTTCAAGTAATCACAATGTTAGAAAAGAAAAAAGTGTACTTCAAGAGCTTCAACTTCAAGCTTACATACCTGAAGCTGCCAACAAGAAACATTGTAAAGGAAATTGAAGGTATTATACCAAATTCACCAGGAAAAGTTAAATAAGTTCACACTTATAGAAACGCAGGCTTTCCTCTAAAAACAGAATTGTTTCCTCAAAAATATTCCCTTCTAAACTCCTCAGCTTCATCTTCCAACTAGGACCACACTTCCCCAATGTTACCCGCTCCCCACAATTCCTAGTTTGGTATCTTTTTGTCCTCAACAAACTCACAGAAGAGAAACCTCACTCTAAGTACCTGGGGCAGATTTTGGACCAAGTCTTTCCCAAATTTGCTGGTTTAATATATGAAGCTGGAGAGCCATAGACATAGTAGAAAGGAAAGACTGGTCTAACATTTATTAAATCACTCAACAAATATTTATTGTTCCTAGTGCTGTGCTAGGCCTTGGAGATATAACAGTGAGAAGTATAAAAATACAGTCTGTGACATTTACAGTCTAATCGGGAAAGGGGCATTAATCAAAGAATCACATAAAAAAGTACAATCTATACAGTGATAAATACTATAGAGAAAAGGGCCAGGGAGCCATGAAAGGTCATCCGGTGCTCCAACCCTTCATCCTGTCGCAGCTTGCCCACCAGCTGTTCACCTAGTGGTAGACACGAGGGACTGGGAGTTTACTCCACAGAGAAGTTATCACGTCCCCTTCCATTTGCTCTTACCATACCCAGTTTCCCAAGCACTCCTCTATGTGAATTTATTTCAGACAAACATTTTTCATGTATTTTGGCTTAGACGAAGTCCTCATGTTATACCACTTTGCTTAGCATGTAAATAGTACAGGGGAATGTTAATATTATGTCAACTTATTGTTTTACACTTACTTTGCTCATTGATGGAAGACTGATTTGGCTCTAATTCATCTTGTATAATTATGTCTTTATTAAGCTCCATGGCAGCTTTGAATAGAAGAGAGAAACTAGTCACTGTGTGATTCTCCAAGCTAAGGTTTCTAGTGGAAAGCAGTCAACATTTCACTCCTTCTTTACTATCTTGCAGAGGATAAAAAGAGGCACAATACTGCAGCATTCATGGAACACATATTCACCCCCTATCTGCCTCCAACCTCGCTAGATCACTAATTAAAGTGGGTGTGGACGATGTCTCCAACTCCTTCCATCTCAGGTGTGTGTTTTACGGCTGTTGCCGATACACTGCTTAATGTGGCCCCATATTACATTGTCAAGGCCAGAGTCAATATTTTGATAGATGAATGATTACACAAAAGCAATGATATTTATATCATGGAATTTTATTATAATTTAAGGTGTTATCAATGTCTAAATATTGACACTGAGAGAACAGCAATGTCTAAAAACTGTTAGGTGATCAGGATAGCAGAACGCAAGTCTTTAAAAATAACTCCATTGATAAGTCTCTTTTGCTTTAAGTTGTCTTTTTTTTTTTTTTAAATCATAATCTCAGTGTATGACCTGGATCCTTTCCAAAACTTTTTTAGAGAAAAATTTTGCAACAGGTATCAGGAGTCATCCTTTGACCAGCTAATTTTATTTGGGGAAAAAAATCCTAAGGAAGGATGTGTCAGTGCACTGTGATCTTGGCTTTATTTTCTAAGTTTTTCCCAACTTCTCGCATTTTGAAATAACCTTTAAGTAGGAAAAGCACATATGTCGCTAAGTCAGAATTATCATGTCATGGTAATACCAGCGAATACAAATAGCACTGAAAATGTCAGCATTTGAACAGATTTTTACTATGAGGGCAGGAAGATAAAAGTTAACCCTAGTAATGGGGGCGGGTACAATACAGAAAACTTTTATTAACTAAATGTTTACTGTGTGAGTCCCCTGAGTTTAAGAGAAGAAATTTCACACGGGAAAGCAAAAGTTGCTATAACATGAAACTAGTCAATAGTGATCACTTACGAAATTAATCCCCACCTATCCCCACCCACTTACCACTCGTATCTCTTCTCATATCAACCACCGTATTAATGTCTATATCATCAATTAGTTGCTGATAACAGGAAGTAATATGGTGCCAATCTGAGATTAAATTATAAAACTTGTGAAGATGCAGATATCCATGAAATCAATAAAAGTGATGCTAAAAAACACTAGGATCGTAATCAAGGACATAAAATAATGAAGATTTAACAGAATTAAGCTGTTAACAACAGAAAACAGAAATGAACGTCGGCATGATCAAAAGATGATGGACTTCTGGTTCTAGATTAAGATAAAATTTCCCATGTCTCTCTACACTTCCCACTAAAGACAGCTAAAATCCCTGGACAGTACATGCAAAAACTATATAAAATGAGTCTAAAAGAGGTTGAGAAGAAGACAGATCTATTAGGGTCCTGGGACCTGAGGGAAAATGTAGCTGAGTTCTCTGGGTTTTCTTTTTGCCTCATATATTCCAGACGTGGCGCTGGAGAAATCTGCAAATTGGAAATACCAATGGAAGCAGATACAATAAACCCAAAGTAAAGCCTACTTCTATGAGGGGTCCTTCCCCACCTCCACAAACACACCAGGGTGGAATCAAAGAAGACTGAGTGATGAGGTGGAACTTTTACTGTCACCCAGTGGCAAAGAGCTTTCCCTGATTCCCTGCAAAGGTGTCACTGGAGTCCATGAGGGGATTCTAGACTTCCATCTACACGCAGTGGTACTGAAGTACCCCTCCCTCTCCCTGCTGAAGTCAGAGGAGGATAAATGTTAAATCTAGTTTCACCACCACTGGAGGACTCATGGGGAACTCTAAGGAGGTGCCCCTCTCCCTCTCAACCAGGTTGGTATCTGCATGGTCCCAGTGGCGAGGCTGAAAACCCAACTCTGCCCAGTAACAAGGAGGCATCCCTCCCCACTTCACCCCAATTCCCGCCCTTGTCAAAGTGGGTCACGTGAGGAGCCTGGACTTTCACCTCCACCTGGCACTCAAGCCTCAGGGTCCCACTTTCCCCACTGGCTTGGTGTCAGAGGAGACCTGCTGAAACAGAAGATTTAAGTAAGATCTAGATTTTCAAAACGTAATACTTCAAATAGCCAGGATACAATAAAAAAAATCATTCATCATACCAAGAACCAGGAAAATCTCAACTTGAACGAGGAAAGATAATTATTTAAATAAAAGGTTAATGAGAGGCCCTTTGGAAAATTAATGAATCCATCAAATATTTTTTTTGCAAAATACGACCCCCTGTGATCATGCTGCAAAATGCCACTAGGAATGAAAGATGTAATGTTGTACAGTCATACAATTGTGCCATAAAATGTATATCATGCCCCACACAAATTGTTATTCTTTATCCTTTTGAATAATTATAGCACATTTGGAATAATAAATTGTATTAAACATAAAATAAAATATACTCTTGATAATTAATCTTATTTTCTCAAGATAAAGTCACAATAAATTATTCTTACTATTTAATATGAAATATTGCTTCTTTCTAAACACTGATTCCTTTTGGAAGCGGCCTTTTTTCTAGGATCATTTATCCTAAGACAAAGAGAATCTCTTGTAAATAAACATGGGTCACTTTTCTCAAGCAAATGTTAGACTCTACACGTTAAAGCCAGGAATGAATACTCACTCCAAACTTTTTAGCAGACATTTAAGAAAAAAAACACAAATTATAATGTTATAGTTCTCTTTATCACAGAAAGTGAATTTAATCAGATGCTATAAGCTTTTGCAAAATAGAAAGCTATCAAGAAAAATATTGAAATTATAAGAGATAAAACATAACTTTCATTTCGGTTTGATTCATCAAAATGTATCACCAAATTATTATCTTACGTTGAATGTCAATAATTTAAATTTTGAGCAATTAAAGATATGTGTAAGCTACACAAAAAAAATCAGTCGAAATCAGTTACCAACATTATTTAAAATATTATTTTCATAAAAATTTAAAATCTACATATTTGTACATGCAATGGTAACAATTTTAAAGCCAATGAAGGAACTACTTATGAATTCTAAATTTTATGCTTGTGTATACTGAAATCCTTCACATCAACTCTCTCTTAATGCCCTTCTAAAGTTCATCTGATTTTACACATTCAGATAGTTTCCCAAATGTTGACAAAACTGTTCACAAAAAATCCTGTGGCTTAAAACTACAGAGTAGATGTACATGCATTATTATTCATAAAATTTAGGTCCAATATTTATATTTCAAAAATACACTTTAAGAATCGAAATTTTCTTTTGTGTAGAGCACCTAAATGTTTATATTTTGGTATTTCTAAACTTGTATAATAATTATTTTGGTCTCTATCTGAATCTCTGTCTGACATGTCACAACTTATCCAATTCGTAACTAGAATCACTCCAATGTTAATAAACACATTCCAAATCAAAGAAACACCAAAGGTTAGTGAAGAGAGGAGAGTTTCCAATATTTGAGGTTTTTCCTGTAAGCTTTACCCCCTCAAAGCCAAAGGTGAATGTGGCATTCTCCTCTGATATGGCATTTTCACACATTCCAACCTGAACAAAGCCCAACTTGGAAAACCCAAAAGCGACTACAACAAAGCATCCTGCTGAACAACTGCCAGTTCATAAACAGAAAGGAAATGCTCCAGCTAGCTGGAGACTCTCTTCTGCTGATGAAAATTCCAACAAGATTGAAAATCATTCCAGTATTAAAAACTATACCAATCAGTTATCCTATGTAAGAGAATTACAAAGGCATACAGTCATCTGACCCTGTGAGACTCCGCTTCTCCAGTTTTTTTATTAATTAGAAAAAATAAAGAAATCAAAGGACAATAGTGGGTTAGCTCCAACGGTCTAGCTCTTCTAAGTTTGAGAACGTAAGTAGCCTACTTTTACTGAGGACTTCAGAATGTGGCAGGCGCTGTCCGAAATGCTTTTATATACAGTTTTCTAATTAATTAGGACCGCAACCCTGTAATATAGTCACTATGTATACGGCCTAGGGTTAAAGTGCGAGTTCCAGTGTCTGTTTTAAAAATACTCGTTGACCATATATTCTCAGAATTAATTACTTCTGATGAGTCTCCACTTACTCATTTGTAAAATAGACGTAAAAATAGCACCTGCCTTCATAAGATTCTTGTGAGCACTGAATTAGATAAGGCAGGTAAAAGTGCTTAGAACACTACCTGCCACATAGTAATCACACAACAAATGTACATAATATAATGATCATCACCAGTTTACAAATGAAGAAACTCTGCTTTTTAAAAAAAAAAATTACAGAATTATTAGCTCTTTTTCTTTCTTGAGTTGATTTTGAACATTTTGGAACAATACATTTTTCTAGGAAAGTGCCCATTTCATCTATGTCTTCAAATGGATTGGCACAAAGTTATCCAAATATTTTTAAGTCCCTTCAAATTTCTGCTACGTTTGTATCAATAGGATGCTGTCTTTTTTTTTTCATTCCTGACATCATTTATTTGTGCTTTATTTTAACTGGATTGGTTTTAGCAGTGACTGAATAATGGTTTTTGTCTTTCAAAAAAACAAATTTTTGCTTCTCTGATTCTATCTACTCTCTCTACATATTTTCTAGTTTATTTATACTTATGTATACAAATTATCCCTTTGCTCTTTCCTTCTTTGAGTATAGTCTATTGATCTTTTCCATATCTTTAAAATTTGATTTCTTACGTCATCAGTATTCGGCCATTTTTCCTTTTTATTGTATGCAGTTTAGGCTATATATTTCTCTCTACGGACCACTTTCACAGCATCTCAGAGGTTTTGATTCACAGCATTCTCACTGTTGTTTAGATCTAAATATTTTCATGTTCCTGATTAACCTATTTATTAAATTTCCAAATGTATTGGGATAATTTGTATACATTTCTGGTTTTGATCTCTAATTTAATTGTATTTGGCTAGAGAGCATCATTTTTATGTTACTAAACTTTTGAACAATTTTTACATTTGCTTCATAGCCTGCTAAATTTTTATAAGTATTTCATGTGTATTTGAGAAGAACACATGTTCTCTAATTACTGAATGCAAGATTTTATATATGTCACTTAAACAAAATTATTAACCATGTGTTCAATTTTTCTACATGGTACTAATTTGCCATTTGATTGTCTTACCAAGAACTGACAGTTATATGATGAAATTTCCTACTGTGATGGGTGTTTTCCCCCATAGCTTTATCCATATGTGCTTTATCTCTATTTAAGGCTATATTATAGGTACATATATGTTTAGAATAATTATAGTTTTATCATCAATATGTAGTGATTATTTCTAATAAATTTTTGAGATAAAATCTAATAAATTTTTGAGATAATATCTGTTTTTTAATATTAATTATATTTTACAAGGAATTTGTCCATTTCATCTAAATTGTCACAGTTTATGACAATGTCCTTGATTTGGGATATTTGTGTATTCCCTCTTTTTTTTCTTGATTATTCTAGCTATGGCTTTATCAATTTTATCAGTTTTTCAGAGGACCGGCTTTTGGCTTTAATATTTTCATTTCTTTTCTATTTCTTTAATTTTTGCTCTTATCTTGATTATTTATCTCTACTTATTTTGGGTTTCATTTCCTCCTCCTTTTCGAGGTTCTTGAGGTAGAAATGTAGATCACTGATTTGAAAACAATTTTTATTTCTTAAATAAAAATACAAACTTATCATCTTCCCCTCTTCAGCTGCATCTCACAAATTTGGATACGTTGTACATTCATTATCATTCAATTCCAGATATTTTCTAATTTCTCTTGTACTTCTTCGATGCATGGGTAACTTAGAAGTGTGTAGTTTTATTTCCACATATTTCGGACTTGTCTAGATTTCTTTACTATTAATGATTTCTCACTTAAGTACTTGGTGGACAGAGAACAAATTCTCTAGGATTCCCTCTTGAAATTAACTGAGACTCACTTTGTAGCCCAGAATACAGTATATGTTGCTGAATGTACCACTGAAAAATACAGTGCATTCTAAAGTTGTATGTAGTGGTCTATAAATGTCTATAAGGTCAAGATGATTAAAAATGGTGTTCTCTACATCCTTACTGATATTTTTGGTCTAGATGTCCTATAGGTTACTGAGGAAAGGGTTAAATCTGTAACTAATCATGTATTTTTTCCTTCTCCCTTTACTTTTGTCAATTCCTCTCCCCCGCCCCCCACCACCTTTCTTCTTCATGGGCTTCTTTTTGAAACTACATTATTAGACACATACAATTTTTTATCACCAGGGCAAATTGACCCTTTTATCAATTTCAAATATCCATCTTTTTCTCTGGTAATACTCGTGGTCTTAAAGTGTATTTTAAGACCACCATTGCCTGATGCGAAACTGTTCAGCTTTCTTAAGTTTACTGTTAACAGTGAACATGTTATATGTCTAATTTCCTTCCTTTGCTTTCAATTGTTCTGTGCCTTTGTATTTAAAATGTGTCTCTTGTAGACAGCATATATTTGGAACTTGCTACTTAACTACTCAGACAATCTTTTCCTTTTAATTGGTGTGATGGTTCGTTTATATTAATGTAATTTTTGATACGGCTGGATTCAGGTTCACCATTTTGCTGTTCTTCCTGTTTGTCCCTTTTCTGTTGTTCCTTTCTGTATTTCCTTCTCTACCTTCACTTGGGTTAGTAATTGCTTTTTAAATTCCACTTTAATTTTTCTATTGGCTTTTAAGCTTTCGCTTAACATAATTTTTTTAGTGGTTGCTTTAGGGATTACAATATGTATGTTACATTAGTCTATTTAGAGTTCTAATCTTACTTGATATAAGCTGTTCCTCCAATTTCTGTGAATTTATGATTTCTTTATTCTAAAAATTTCTCAGCCATTGTCTCTTAAATATTAACTCACTCCCATGCTCTTTACTGTCATCACTAATTTAAACTAAGACCATCCTTCTCTCCTAGTGTCTCTATTATATTTTTAACATTTTTTCTTTCTGTGCCATCTCTTGCCAATTTCTTCTGGTTATCTTTTCATTTGGCCAATTCTCTTTTTAATTGTGCCTGATCTCATATTTACTGCATGTACTAAACCTTTTATTTCAACAATTATGTGTTTCATTTATAAAATTTATATAGCTTTCTAAGTGTTTCTATTCCGTTTTTCTATTATAATCGTACTTGCTAATTTGCATATTATACACAGTTGAAAGTATGTATCTGACAAATTCTAACATTTTAGGACTTTAAAGATCAAAACTGGTTGCTCGTTGATTTGATACTCACTCTTAATTATAAAGGTCTGTTTTCTTACATACTTAATTAGATTTAATTTTAGCTGACATGGGTTTATTTTAATTTTTAAAAATCACAAGGGCCTAAATTGAGGATTCTTGTCTCCTGAAAAATGTGTATTCGCTTCCTTTCAGGCCAAGTGATACCATTCACCACATGTCTCTTGTCAATTTCCAGCTGAACGCAGGAATCTCAGTTTCATGCCCTCCCTCTTGCTCTGAGTTCAGGTCTAATCTCCCAAATGCTCTGAGAGCAATGCTTGCCCACATTGAAGGCCTACTGTTAGCCTGCAACTCAATCTTCAGATTTCTGACTTCAGCTCCTTTTTAGTCCTTATTTTGTTTTGTTTTAGCTGCTTAGAGATTTCTTTTACTTACTCTCAGGACTATATTGCTGTTGTTTTGATCATGCTAGTTAATATTTCTATGTTTCAATTTTCTCACCTGTAAAATGGAGGAAATTACAGCAGTACTTGCCTCAAAAGGTCATTGTGTCGATGAACAAATATTTATAACTGTAGAACATTGTAGAACAGAGTAAGTAGTCAATAAATATTAGCTATTATTAGGAATATTACTATTATGTTACCTGGTAAGTGTAAAACTACAAAACGATGGGTATGATTCTATTTTCAAATTTTTTCTACCACTATACAAATGAAATACTTTTTCCAGTTAAGCTGTGTATATTTAGATATATTTAATGCTTATTCCATTATGTAATGTAATATCCTGCTTTCCCAAAGTAATATAAAGAAGATTTGATATGCCAGTAAAGAAGCTACCAACATTAACTGAAATTCTGACAAAGGCATATGACATTTGCATTCTCAGCACTCATGAAGGTCCCTGTCTCCGTCACGCACTTGATGTTTTGAAAACATTTTGACTTTCCCATCACTGAAGAATTATTCTAGATCTCAAGAGTTAATTAACTCATCTACAGTCTGACATCTAGTGAGATGGATAGATCACGGTGTACCACCAAGTGAACATATGTATAGCAGATATTTTGCTTCAGTGACTAATCAGGGTCTACTTCGTAACTGCAAATATTTGGGGGAATAAATGTTAATGATATACTCTTGTTTGTAAATCAGTTCCCTTAAATCAACTGCTTCGTCACCATTTACTGTTAGGATTTAGATACTTGTCTAAAACCATGTTAAGCATCCAGCCATTGAGCTTGTAGAAAATAGCAAGACCATAGTTTCCTAGTGCCTGTTAGCATCCGTTAAACAGGGAGAGGATAATTGAAACCGAGTCAAGAGTTTTCCTTTTCTTCCTTTCCCACCTTGCTTCCTGCATCTCAAACTCATGTCGTAGGTTACAAACACATGTAAAGCTTTAATTACATTTAGCATCTGCCAGCTGTTGACTTACAGAGAGTTGTTGAGTCACATAAATTCAAAGTCAAAAAGAAATTCAGGAATAGAAGGCAGAAGCTTGCCCAATGGGGAAAAAAAATCGTATGTCATCACAACTGAAATACTCCACCATCAGCACTTTTATGTTGGTGGTGTGAGCCACGCTGTAACTAATCAGTCTCAGCAACACCAGAGACTATCTCACCACTAAAATACACATTCCCAAAGTAGGTGGAGCCATCAACCGAAGGGCCTTACAAGCATTGTTTTCAATGTGTGATGGATGTGTTGGCCTGCAATGGAGACAACAACTTCAAGGGGGTTTCAGTCTCTAGAGGCATCAACTGATGAGTTTGCAAAAACAAGATCTTCACACTATCCACTCAACACTGTCACCAAAGTCAAACGGTGACAAAGTCACCAAAGTCAAAGTCAGACACTGCTTACTTTTGGAAGAAATAAGGCTCCTGAGAAACTGGCAAGAAGAGCTGCAAAGCTTTAACACTGGCCACCATTTGCCACACGATGCAATTTTATGAGGAGAGAACTGTTGGAAGTAATAGTCTTGGTCTTAATAAACATGGATTTAAAAATCCAAATGTCAAGTTACAAAAACACAACTAGAAAAATATAATAAGTGGTGTGCACTGTATATATACAGATACATATACACTAACAGGATAGATCTGAACTGGAAAAATCTACACCAAGTTTTTAATAGCAATTACTTCTGGAGATGAAGTTCAGGGCCGGGGGGCATGGAGAAAGAGGATTTGAAACAAATTTCACAAAACAGTAACATTTGTTAATTAGAAATTATGAGTATTATATACTTTATTCTTTGTAATTTTCTGTGGTTTAAGGTTTTTTCCTAAAAATTAAAATAATTTAAAAATAGAAGCCTTGGGCCAATCTAGCTCCATTGCCTACTTTAAAATATTTGCAATAGCATAATTTTTCTGTTGTTCAGTCATTCAAAATTTTTATGTTTATATTTTGAGTTAAACTACAAAGAAATGCCTCCAGTCGCATGCCTCTTTAAGTTCTAGTCAATCAGAAATAAATTCATGAAGCAAAAGTAAATGCAATCAATGGATAAATAAACTGTGGTACGTTCAGGCAATAGAATATTATGCAGCACTAAAAGGAAATGAACTCTCAAGCCATGAAAAGACATAGAGGAGCCTTAAATGCATATTACTAAGTGAAAGAAGCCAATCTGAAAAGGCTATATGTGTATGATTCCAACTACGGGACATTCTGGAAAAGGCAAAACTATGGAGACAGTAAAAAGGTAAGCGGTTGCCAGGAATTGGGCAGGGGGAGAAGAACAGGCTGAACACAGAGGATTTTTTAGGGTAGTGAACATATTCTATATGACACTATAATGATAGAGACACGTCATTATACATTTGTCCAAACCCACAGAATGTACAGCATCAAGAGTGATCCATAATGTAAACTACGGACTTTGGGTGATTATGATGTGCCAAAGTAGATCCATCAGTTATAACAAATGTCTATCATTCCAATGGGGATAATTTACAATGGTGGAGGTTACGCACGTGCGGGGGAAGGGGGCATATGGGAAATATCCTGTACCTTCCACTAAGTTTTGCTGTGAACCAAAAACCGCTCTAAAAATTACTGTTAATTAAAAAATAAAAAGTAAATGCAACCAAATCATTATATGACAGATACACTGCCGGGAAACCCTTGCACTTTTCTCCCTAGGAGAACGACTCTGCATTCCTGTGGTTAAGAATACTTCACAAACAAGTAACCTGGAATTTGAGTTCCTACTCCACCATTTATGGAAAGTTAATTGACCCCCTCCCCCCGAGCATTAGTCTCCTCACCTATGAAATAGGTTTAATAATACCTACGCTCAGAAGGCTGTAGGGACAAAGTTATCTACACTCATAAAACACTTAGCAGTGTAGCCAGAACATAGGGGTACTGAATAAAATGCTTTAGACAATACTAGGAACAGCAGCAGGAGCAGAGGTTTTCGTGCCCTCACTCGTGGAACCTACGCTCATTTGTAACATATACTGTTATCTCATTACCCCACACCAGAGTGAGGGTTATCCCGAGAAGAAGGACAGCTGACCACATGGGAGCAAACACACAAATACAAGGGAAGATACATACACCTAAAACAATAGGACTCTAGGCAAGTAGAACGAAGGTAAAAAGCCCTATTCATTCATTTGTTCATTTGGTGACTATTCGTCAAGTGCTTACTAAGTGTTCAGCCTTATTCTAGGGCTTGGAATATGTCAGCAAACAAAAGAGATAATGATCTCTATTCTTGTGGAGCTTATATTTTAGCTGGAGTAGACAAACAATAAAAAGTTAATGTAATGACTAAGTACTAGTATCTTCAAAGGTGACAAGTGCTATGAGAAGAGAGAAAGTAGAGTAGCAAAAGCCATTTGTGAGTATTTTGAATAACCTGATCTTGGGAAGGCCTCAATGAAAAGGGAGCATTTAGCAAAGGCTGGCAGGACTTGAGGGAGTCAGCTTTCCAATACACGGGCAAGAAGCAGCCATCTGTGCACAGGTCACAGGCAGGAGCACACCTGGCATGTTCTAGAACAGCAAGAAGGACTGTGTAGCTGGAATGAAGTGAGCAAAGGTGCAACCTTCAGAGAAAGGGTAGAGCGTTAGCGAGAGCTGAGTCCTGAAGGGCTTTGGGGTGATTTTAAGGACACTGTTCTTTACTCAGAGTGAAACAGAAAGCTATTACATTGTTTCGGGGGAAAGGAGTGACATCATCTAATTTACATCTTTCGAGACTGCACAATTGTGTTAGAAGACTGGGGCGAGGGATCAAGAGCGTCATCAACCACTCAGAATGCATTTTAAGAGCCCATCACAGCCCATTCCAGATGGAAGCAGAGTGGGATTTCCTGGTGGACTGCATGGGAGGGCGTGGCAGAAAGAAAGAAATTGGAAATGACATCAGTGCTTTCAAACTGAAAACTAGCAGGGAGTTGCCATCGAATGCGATGGGGAAGGCTGCAAGAAGATCAAGCGGGGCGTGTGTTGTGTGTGCGTGCACGCATGCGTGCAGAGGATCAGGATTTCAGTCTTGGATACGTGAGTTCGAAATATGGGTTAGACATAAAAATGGAGATGCTGAGTTGGTTGATGGATCTATAAGCAACAGGTCTGATACAAGCGATAGAGATTTGTGAGTCACTGGCATACAGATGCTATTCTACGTCACGGAACTGGACAAGATCACCAGTGTGGAATAACTGTAGGTAGAAAAGAAAAGAATACCAAAGACTGGGCACTGAGTTACTTTTATATTCAGAGGTTGGAGCAAAGAGAAGGAAGCAGTAAAGGAGTATTAAAAAGAACAACCTGTGCAGTAGTAGGAAAGCCACGAGCATGTGCTAGAGGACAATCTAAGTGAAGAAAGTATATCAAAGAGGAGAGAGTGATTAGCTGTTTCAAATGTTGCTGACAGGTCATTAAGGTGAGATTGGTGAACTGCCCATCACGATGTAATGACATGGTAATCATTGGTGATTTTGGCAAAAGAAGTTGTGTGGAGGGGTATGTGTGAGCATCTGATTGGATTGCATTTCAATAAAACAGGGAAGAGGAATTGGTGGCAGTAAATAGATACCTCTTCTGAGATGTACTGCAATAAGGGGTAAAGGAATGTGACAGTAGCTGGTGGAAGAAGAGGTGAAAAGAAATTGGAGAAAGTCACAGCATATTTGTGTACTGGTAGAAATGAAAAAATGGTTCATTTAGAGGTGGGAGAATTTGTGCAGCAACATTCTTGAATAGACCAGTGGGACTCTGATCTAGCATACAAATGGCGGTTGCTCCCGAGATACGAGTAGCGATTATTCACTTACAGTAACAGGCAGGAAGGCAGAGTTTGTGGTTGCAGATGCTGGGAATGGGTAGATGGTAGATGGTAGATGTGGATTTGGGATTTCACCTCTGATAGAGGATGGGAAGGTGCTAGAGGTTTAGGAGAGAGTAGAGGGAATGAAGCCGACATCTAGAAGAGTGAGACAATGCATAGACCAGATGGTTCAGTACAACTACAGAGCACTTGACATTTAAATTTGTTACAGTGCACACGTAACACTGAACCATCATCATTCACTAGGGCTGCCTTAATTCATATGAAAAAAATTAAATGATGGTGACTATATTCAGTTTTAAAAAGTGAGACAATAATAAATGCAATGTACAAACACTGTCTTGAAAAGGAATGGCACATAGGTTAGGGGGAAAATAGAGCAATTAGGGTGATGTGTTACATATGGACCGAACTATTCTTTAAGTGTAAATTGTAACTGTGATTCTGAATCCACAGAAATTAATTAGCATTGTGTCACAAACTTCTACTTTTCCTCAGATGGAGGTACCACCTTTAAGACGAGGTTGTGGGACTTCCCTGGTGGCGCAGTGGTTAAGAATCCGCCTGCCAATGCAGGGGACACAGGTTGGCCCCTGGTCCGGGAAGATCCCCCATGCCGTGGAGCAACTAAGCCCGTGCGCCACAACTACTGAGCCTGTGCTCTAGTGTCCATGAGCCACAACTACTGAGCTCTCATGTCACAACTACTGAAGCCCGTGTGCCTAGAGCCCGTGCTCTGCAACAAGAGAAGCCACCGCCATGAGAAGCCCGTGCACTGCAACGAAGAGTAGCCCCTGCTCGCGGCAACTAGAGACAGCCTGTGTGTAGCAGTGAAGACCCAACACAACCAAAAATAAATAAATAAAATTAATAAATTTATATAAAAGAAAACAAGAAGTCTTTATCTCAAAGCACTGAAATTCACATTTTTAGGTCCATGAGTAAACACAACAAAAAGACATGTCAGTTTCAATAGGGCCAGGGCCAAGATACCCAGTAGGGACTACAGGCAGAGTCACTAGGGCCCAGAATATCTTTCAGAGCCCACAAAAATGGTTTAATTTCTTTTAAAATCAGGAAAAAAAGTAAACTTTCAGTTTGTAGAAAATGTTTTAAACTCTGATAATAATATATCCATCTTTATACCAATGCAGTTATAAAATATAATTTTAAATGTTTTTTTAGAGAGGAAGGGTCTGTCAAAGGCAGAGGTACCAAGGGCCCACAGAAACCACAGGCCAGCCCTGCTTCCTCCATGACATCCTTACGTGTACAAAAGGCCAAAGTCATAATGAGTCAAAACACCAACCTCCTCAAAGGATTTGAAAAAAAAAAAAGTAGGTTGTGTTCTAATAGTGTTAGTGTATTCATCCTGGAATGCATGAAAAACATCTGGCCCTCCATCAACATCAAATGCTCTGGCCACTTGTCTCTTTTAGAGGCACAGAAGAGTGCCTGGTCTCCGTTTGCAGGTGTTCTGGCAAAGGCACAACCAGTGGTAACATCATCCTGCCTCTTCTAATTAGCAGAACAACTGTTCAGTCATTACAAACAACTTCCTTGGCCTCATCTCCCCAAAACACCTTCCGGAATCCAGTGATTCTACTACCTATCGCTTCTGTTTGGTAATCGGAGAGCACGTTTATTAAAGATTTTCAAAGCAAACTGCCTTAGGAATCAACATCACCTGTGGAAAGTAGCAAGAATTACACTCCCTTGAGAAACAGAGAAATAAGGAGTTTCCTGGGCTTTCCAGAGGTCACAAAGCATGCCTCTGACAGTTGAGAAGGGAGATGGTAAGATGCCTCTCTCCGTTTCCCTGCCTTTTTTTTTTTTCCTATTAAAATCAGCGGTCACTCCAGGTAGATTGTTTATTTCTTAAAAAGCCAACTTTTCCCAGCAAAACTGCCACTTCTCTGCAATGACAGGCAATGATATCCAATGTGACACTTAATTGTTCTCTATTGAGACGTTTCTCTTTGCTGAGGTTTTTCCAGGTGCTTTATGAAAAACATTTGCCCTATCTGGCATTTCGTGAGCCTTCATCTGAGAAACAACCTTTCCCTTATGAAGACAGCTCTGCTTTCAAAGGCGACATTGGTTTTGTTTGCTCCCTCACAGCCCGTGATCAGACCACCAGGGAAATTGCCGCTGTACTGGCTTAAGTCCCGTATGCCTATGTCACGGGGGTCAGAAGCCTCATTAATTCCTCTGCTCTCATTGCAGCTTGTTTAGGGATCAGAAGCAGATTATTATTTCAAACACTTATTTCTTGATTCAATTTCCTCTCTTTTAGAATTGGCTCCAGATCACTCTCTCTTGCGTGCAGTGTGTTCCATCTCCATCCAGATAAGAAAATCAAAATAGTCCTTTCAGAAAACCTATCCATCAGAATTATCAGGAACACACCCCGCAAAGGCTTTGGTTGACTTTCCTGCATATCTGGCAGGTTTTATGCTTCTTTGTACTAGTCTCCCCAAGAATCACTGCCATTATATGGCTCACACAGACCCAAGGGCACCCACAATTCGTGTTTCAAACTGACTGGTTCAATTCAATTCTACAAACAGACAAAAAGGTGTGCTAAGAACGAACTAGAAATACACAGATGACAAACCTGTATCCCTGCTTTCAGGAGCCTCCAGATTAATAAGATAAACATACAAATATATAATTACAATACCACATTATATTCCTGGTAAATCTACCTCCTGTTCCACCTACGTTGGTGGGGATGGGAAGGCAGGGCCAGGGGACGGGTAACTGTAAAAAACATGATTCTGGGTGGCAAATATATAAGTACTGGCAAACCGCTTAATCCCCTGAGTTCTCAGGTTCTTTGGAAGATAAAAGGATGGGAGCATAAGGGTGGCATCCTTCATTCATTTATTCAACAAACATTTATGGCTTAATACTGATTGTGTTGTATGTTCAAGACTGGGTTATAAACACTGTATGTGAAAAATCTCACATAATCCTCAGAACAAAACTAGGAGGAAGTCATTAGGCTTGAGATAAAGAGTGGAACAGCCTCTGTACATGCACTTCTCTTTTTGGCTCCAAAGCCTGTGTGCTCTCTTACATGCCATGCTTTCTAGCTGAGTCTAAAGACTTTCATCTTTAAAATTCTGTGATTATACAATATTGCTAGCAAGAGATTAGGCATCAGAGCAACTTTTCTCACTTAGCATACTGGAAGGTGGGGTGCTGGGAAAAGGAAAAAGCTCTTTGAAGAATCTGTAGAAAAAGGGCAAAACAGGAAAGTAATCTTTTTATAAGAGAATGGCTTATAGGCTCCTAGACTTAATTTTCTCCCAACTGTTCAAATCAATGAAATACTTTGTAAATTATCACAGTGGATTTGACTCATTCCTTTAAATACCCTTTTTGCTATTAACAAGCAAGAAATGAGCATGGACATAGAGGATCTAATGTAAAGAAGTGGGGAATTGAGCCCTTGGTCACAGTAACTAACTGATACATGACATTGACACTGACATTGATTCGTTGACTTCTCAGCCTCCCCTAACACCAGATCCTCCTCAGCAACTCTGGCTGATCTGTTCCCGTGTAAAGCCAGGACCTAGTATAGTAGCTACTCAATAAATATTTGTTGAAATAATTAAACAAAGATATGTAGGTAGATTAAAAATAGAGAAAATGTACCAGTTTCATTCATCAAGAATCAATATTTTATTTTGTTCTACGCATCCCTCTTTATTATCTTTCCTGACTTTTCCTTCTACCTGTTTTATATATCTTAAAGTACGCATGGGGTATTAATACAGATTTAAAAATGTAAAACAGCTTTCCATATAGTGGTTTCAACATCTTGGCAGTGCCATCTTCCCAACCGTTCTGAGAATTACATCTTCAAAACAAAACAAAGCACCTTATACTATTCACTGTCATCAAGTAGGCACTCAGACAGACCCAAAGCCTTAGACCAGGTGAGAAGTATACGTAAATATTTGTGTATTTTTATTTCTCTGCATTCTACCAGGTTTTATTTCAAGCAAGAAATGATCTGCCCCTCCCTCCTTTTTGCACATCACAGAGCTAAGTTTCCCGTGTTACACCAATTTCAAAATGTTCAGCACCATTTATTGCTTTTTTATAGTTCATATAAAGACATGGCTCGGAGACCTCAAATAACAAAAAGTTTATTTATGTATTTATTTTTGCGTGGCGTGCACTGATGAGCTAGTCTGCTCAGCGAGCATTTCACAGATTAGACGCCTGAGTATGGTTTCAGGCAAGGCGCCCTCATGTTTCTGCGTATTGGCTGATAAACACTTCAAAGTAAACCGCTCATAAATATGAAATGAAAAGCCGAGGAGTCGTTATGCACAGCTTTGAGATACAAATCTCTTTATTCCCTTCTGAAGTGGGGTTTGATTGACATAATGAGTCATAGATCCCGTCCAGGGACACACTGCCTTTTCCCCTTTTTCTCTGGAGACAGGGAGACTTGAAAGAAATCCACTTCAGAACTTGGTGATAGACAGCTCACTTGAAAAAATAATAAAGTTGAATCTTATATTAAATAACTTATTATTTTGTGTTAATGCCGACTTTGACAACCATGACATATGTCAAAGTTTCACTCCACATCCTCAGAAAGACATGATTAACTACAACTCTAAGAAAAAGATTGCCAAATTTCAAAAAACTGCCATTTTCTTTTTGTCATATATATTGTTGCTCTATAGACCCTTCATCTGGTAAGAGAAAAATCACTACTTCAATTAACTCAGAGCAGAAGACTAAAATCCCGTAGCCAAAAGGCTACAGGGAGTAACCCAGGCGATTGGGAATAATTATTGTGGAAAATTCATTTTATAAATAAATGTCTTTCAAGACAGAGAGGCTCACGCGGCAGAACTATGAAAAATAGGCTGAAGAACAATTCAAAGTGTAGATTCAATTTATTCTTGCTCATAAGTTTTTAATAATGATCTGCTTGCCTGAAAAAGATAAAAATTTCAGCGAGGTCACACAATTTCCCATTAGATCATATTTTGTAAATTTAAATGACTTACAGAAGCCAGGCAGTTAACATAAAGGAGCTAAGTCAGCCTGTGTACAGGGCAATAAGGAGCCATGGGGGCTTGTGGGAAAATAGGAGAAAACACAGGTCTCTTTGGATAAGGCAGCTGTTATTAGGCTACAGCAGATTTCTGCCATTCAAGAAGGTAGAATTACTGTTGCCAGGTCTGGCAATTCTAGAAAAGCCTAAAATCGAGATTTTATGTGATATTTACCAATTGATAAATGATGGCCCAAAATGTAACTTCAAAAAAGTGCAATCCAAATAGAAGAGGTGTTTGGGCTACCAGACTTCCGTCTCTGCTCTAGACTTTCTGTAGTGACCATTTAAATAAGTTTTGTTTAAGAAATAGGGAATTCCCTGAATTCCCTGGTGGTCCAGTGGTTAGGACTCTGTATTTTCACTGCCGAGGGCCTGGGTTCAATCCCTGATCAGGGAACTAAGATCCCAAAAGCTGTGCGGCCAAAAAGAAAGAGAAAGAGGAGGGAGAGAAAATGAAAACTTTAAATCAGATTATGGAGAGAGAGGAAGGAATCCCGAGATTTTTAATCTGTCTTTTCAGGATCCCCGGGGATTGTGCTGCCAGCCCGCAGTCAGTGAGCAGGACCTACTTAGAGCTATCTCTTCCGAAAGTCCCTTCAACCAGAGCAGTTCTGCTTTCTTATTTAAATAATGATTGTGCACCAGAACACTTCTAGAAACAGCTAACTAAGACCATCCCCTCATTTGAGAGTAAGGTAATGCAGTTACCCACCATGCTCTCCTGGAATATTTAATTGGCTCAACGTTTTAGACTCCATTAAACTTCAGAGTCAGCTCACCTCTAATCTTCTGCCTTAGAAACTCAGCTTGAGTGTCAGAGAAAATTAACTGTCCACCAAAATTAGTGTTTCCCTTTCCACAGTACAGAACTGCCAGAGAACGTAGCTTTCCAGCCAGGATCTATTATTCAATTTCCATTGCATCTAGGTCAGACCGTGTGTCTAGCTCTTGTCAACCTAGTGAAGTAGAAATGATGGTGCCACTGAAAAACCAGCGACCTTAAAAGGCAAATGATCCTTTTCCATGTTCTCATTCCCTTATGATACATGAGATATGAGTGAAGATGGATTCAAGATGGCAGTGCCACCAGATGAAAGAAACCTTGTTCCCAGAGTTCCACCTGGAGGAAAGGAACCCAGGCATCAGCATTACTGATTTCTGACTTCACAGGAATGGGACATTAGTCATGATGGTGGTGGATCCTTCATATGCACTTTTCCTTGTTCCGTCATCTAGACTTATCCAAAATAATTCAGTCAATATCGAACTGTTTGAAGCTGTGTTTTATAATAGTAAATGTACACAACTTAACTGATACAAAAAAATAAAACACTGGCTTCCTGCTGAGAATTCGCTAATGCCAGTAACTGCCATTTAGTCAAACCTATTTTATATTAAATAGTGGAGGACCAGGGAAATGACATGACCCGCTGAAGAACAAAAAACTGGTCCATATAAAAACAGGGATTCGAACCCAGAGACTGTCAGCTCCAGAGAAGTTCTCACCAACTGACACTAATTTCTGTTGCAGTGTCATGAGCCAGTGTCCGAGTTTTTATTAAAATCCTCACCTATCCAACTTGATAACATTTAGCATCATTCTGATATGTCTGATGTTAGATCTCTGATGATTTGTACTACAAATTAAAAACAAAAACTCTAAATAATGCAAGTATCTCTTAATAAACTTTCTGCTGTAAAGAACTGGTTAGCTAATGAGTAACATTATAAAATTGTATTTCAATATGGGCGATTTTATTTTTCAATAACAACAGTAAGTTAGCATCAGAAAACTGGCAGCTATTAAATCCTAACACAACCCAAAATAAAAAAAGAGACATGATATATGTGTGTGTGCGTGTGTATATATATATATATATATATATATATATAGTATATATGTGTATATATAAAGTATATATATTAATAAGAAATGAGAAAGAAGAGTGAAATGGTATATACACAAGAAAAACAAGAATAATCTGATTAATGTCCAACTTCCATTAAAACCCACAACCATCTTATTTTCCAAGTGGAGCAATGGTGCAGCACAGTGCAAAAGGGCTGTGGAATCAGACGAAACAAAGTTCAAATCCTCCCACTTCTCAGCTCTGGGGCCTTGGGTCAATTTCCTGGCCTCTCTCAATCTCAATTTCCTTATTTATAAAATAAGAATGATAATATCTACTTTATTCAAAAATACAGACTAAAGTGCACATCCAGGGAAATCAAACCTAGACCTTTCAGGTGATGAGCAGAAACTGTGATCACGTGAGCTTAAAATTAAACCACTTTGTTGCCTGGAACTGGAGCTGGGGGCAAAGGAGCAGGAGACATCTTCTGGGGATGATAGATCCGTGCTAAAATTGTATTGTGGTGATGGGCGCCCAACTGTTAATTTACTAAAATTAATTCAACTGCACACTTGAAACGGGAGAATTTTATGATTTGTAAATTATACCTCAACAAAGCTGTTAAAAAATTAAACTGGTTGCATGTATTTCCCTGTATGGAGGTGAAAACTGCACCTGGAAAACCCAGAGAAAAACAAGAGTCAACACTTAAGATTTACAGAATGTGGAATAAACTAGTTAAAGCTAATCTACAACTCTTGTATCACGAATTGAAAGAAAGTAGGATCTCTATACAAAGAAAGCAGAATTAGTGTAACAGTGTGACTTTATCTTGATTCCATCACAAATTTTAGCGGCTAAAATATTCCTAGAATAATAGTTCCTCATTAACTTTTCTTTGAAAATGGTGAAGGCACAAGTCCCCTGGGATTAAAACACTTGACGTTAACCGCAAGGGTAAAAAGAATAGCCTTTATAAGAATAAATCTAGAACAGAATACTTTTGCATCTCGAGGTGTTCTAATCCTCTCGACTGAAAATAGTTTGATTTAACAGGCTGCACTGGGATCATGCACGCTGTCTCAGTCCAGGAAGAAACAGCTGTCAGTCACAACTCTGTCCTCCTCCCACAGTCCCTGGAGGGCATCGTAAGCAAGCTGTCTCCAGGATAGGCATTCCTCTGAGAACTGCCGGCTCATCGTGGCCTGCAGCTGAAAAGCAGCCACTCTGCTCACTCCGTCTATTAGCCCTTTGACTTCCTTCCTTCACGCACAAATATAAATATAATGCTTAAGTGAATGATGACTACTGTCCCCAAAGAAATTTCAATTAAACACTTGGAATCCTTAGGAACGGTACCTAGGGAGATTCCCAAACAGAGCTGCAATTCGTTATGTGTCATTAAGTCTGGCTTCAGACTGTAAATTTCCCGTTTTTTTTTTTTTTTTCTTTTCATGTTAGCCAGGGCCTTTCAAAGAACTGCCTGATTTGAACAACTCTTTTCTAAACTCTAAGCAGGACTGATGGAATGGAGTTATTCCTGAATGACAAGCCCCCTGTCCAGTTTAAAAAGCAGATGGGAGAATTCCCTTGTGCACTAGCTACCAGAGTTTGGGATGAGATAACCTTTCCTCTCTACCCAAAGGGAAGGGAGGGCATTAGGAAATGTCTGATGGGTGCTAGGGCAGACTCTTTCCTGTAGTCTCACTGTTTACATCGACTATAATCCTGCAGCATGTGTGAAAGCTGATTACCAGACTTTAAGCTCCATGAAGGGAGTACTTTTCTAACCAGTTTCTGTGTTTTCACCACCTACAGCAGTGCTGGGTGTATAGAGAGGTTTTCCATAAATAAATTTAAATGGGTGGAAGAAAAGAAAGAAGGAAGGAAGAATGGAAGAGAGGATGGGGGAAGGGTGGGCTTGACTAGAAGTCCCTTGATAATTAAGCCAGGTCTTTCTGTTCTGCTGGCAAAATTTCTTAAAACACTTCCTTGGGCCACATTTACTACTGGATTCTTTTGAAAGAATTTACTTAGGAACCAGATATTTGGTAAAACTCATGTCATGCTTTCCTTTTACTGATTGCTTGTTTTTCACGATGTGTTATTCAGCTGAATTAAATGATCAGAGCTAATCATATTATATTCAGAGATAAGAGAAAAGTTCCTTCTCAGAAGAAAAAAAAATTCACTAGCGTCAGTGGGTCACCAAATAACATTCCCTCCTATATTGATATTCTACGAATCACTCTCTTTTGGTTTGCCCAAATATAGTTTTTAAAGAAATCAGGAATATTAGCTTCTTTCCAGTGCTGGGGCTTATGACAGTTACATAAAACAATATTAATAACAATTTTTAAAGGCCACTGAAAAAGCTTATTCCTACCAAAGTCAATGTCTGTGTTAATACCTCTCTTCAAACATTCATTCTCCAACTAAAGAAGCAGTTTTAAATCCTCTCCTGTTAGTACCAATTTTCTTTCTGTCAACTGCATATGCTCATGGTCCCCATCTGACAAAATTGATACATAAATGACAAGCGATGGAAGGTGAGTTTTCTGATATTTTGGACTACACTTTTGTCCCCTTACAATGAAAGCTACATGCTCCCCGGCACTCTCCCATGTGCCAATGCATCAACCCGTGTGGCCACTGAAACCAGAATAGAGGGAGAGCCTGGGAACACCAACTTTCTGTCATAATCTTGAAGTCAGTGCTTGGTACACAGCAAGTTGACTCTTTGCTCACCTCCTGGAACTCTCAGTGATGCCTGTTTTTGAACAAAGGTTCCCAAAACAAGAGGAACAGCTCTTAGGAACCCAGTCTCTATGTCCTCTGTAAAATGCTGGTTAGCAGTGCAGGAGAAAGATGCTTAAGAAAGCTGAAATTCTCTCTTCACCCTCAAATGAGGCTGCTTTTCCTGTCCTTCTGTCTCGCAGGGCCTGGGACACCACAAGGACAAAGGAGGCTTGAGATGGGCTGATTTTGTAGGGTTAAAATGGTCATCATTTACCCAGATCTCATCTTCATTTAAAGGCTGTTAACACTCCTCTTTCTGGTAGCCCAGGAGCTAAGAAATGCTGCTCCAAGAAATTAAAGAGCAGACATGACTTTTTCTTTTTTTTTTTTTTCAGACACGACATCTTAATCCCCTCCAAGTTTCTAATGTGTCCTGCCTTCCAGATGTCTTTCCTTCTAACCACTTCCAAGAATCAAAAAGAGGGAAACAGGGAGGAATAAGAAACTAAGTTATGAGACACAAACTCTCTGGCTGATTGCTGGAAAGGATGAAGACAACACCATCAGATTAATGGCATTTCTTAGGAAACCTTTATTTCCATTTTTAGTATCATTCAAAGGGTATATTCCCGGTGAATCATCAAAATCAGCCTAGTTAGCTGTGTATTTTATTTTCCTTTACGTAAGTTAATTTCTCCTTGTACATTTGGTCCCAAGCAAAGATGAATTTCTCTTCAAAAATTTTGGTTCTATCCAGTGAATCTCAGGTAAAAATAGCAAATGCAATTCAGATTGTCATGTCCCCAGCCACCAAAATGCTTCATTGAATCAAAGTTTCATCTCTCTGTAATTCCGTATGTAAATTTTTGAAGTAAATTTTTTTCTACTCTAGATGGAAGTTTGCATTCTAGGACACTTGGATTCTCATTCTAGTTTGGCAGCTACATAAATGAATGAGCTTAGATAAGTCATTTTACTCAATATTAAGATGACTGAGTGGAGGATAGTTTTTAAGATTCCTTCCAGGTCTAAAATTGATATATTTTATGATGAAGGTAATTGTTCTAATAAATAATTTTTGCCTCTTTGAAACTGCCATCCCATGCCCAATGACTTCTACTGCAGTATGCCATTTCTCAGACAGATCTTCCAAAAGGCAGATCATTGTAACATAGGGTTTAAGAAAAATGAAAATGTCGGGGCTTCCCTGGTGGCGCAGTGGTTGAGAGTCCGCCTGCCGATGCAGGGGACACGGGTTCCTGCCCCGGTCCGGGAGGATCCCACATGACGCGGAGCGGCTGGGCCCGTGAGCCGTGGCCGCTGAGCCTGCGCGTCCAGAGCCTGTGCTCCGCAATGGGAGAGGCCACAGCACTGAGAGGCTCGCGTACCGCAAAAAAAAAAAAGAAAGAAAAATGAAAATGTTAATACAATGGTCTCAGAACAATTAATTTAACTAGTCATGATTTTATGTTAAGGAGCAAACTTCTTTCATCAATCCACTTAAAAAATTAAGTAGAGGCATTGTTATCAATTCTAGTTTAATTTCTGGTATTTTTCTCACACTTGGGTAGACTACAGAAGAAAGCTATGCTCTGTTGAACTAAAAAGTACGTCCCTTTTTAGATGGCCAAAGAAGTCTGATTCTAAGGGTCCTAGTCAGTAAAACAAAACATCTGGAAGCAAAACCTGAAGCTCATATAGTACATTAATGGGAATGAAGGAAAACAGGACTTCTTCATAGTGTGTGGGAGAAACATCAAGTCCTCAGTGGCCAACCTACATTAAAGCTAAATCAAAACAGAGAATGGAAAACATCAAATCACACCTAAACTGTCGTTTCTAATAGTATTCAAAAAAAAAAAAAAAGTGTGTATTGGTGGGGAAGAACCAGGGCCCCTTGGAGAAGTGGCTGATTCTAGGTCTGGGGGCAGAAAATATACAAGAAAACATATAAAAGCCTGATATATCTTGTAGTGTCAGAAGTAAGAAAGTGCTCAAAACAAAACAAACAAAATAAAGACCCACATGATGGGTATATAACAAAGGGACCCAAAAGCCAGCTGAAATAGCTCCCAGTGGCCAAAACGGAACATTTTGAGCAACAAAATAAGTCAAGTAGTATTGGTTTATAACCCAACGTATAAAAACATCCACGAGTCCATAGTGATATGAATTAATAATTGAATAAATAGATTACATGTGGAGAATAACAACTCTCTCATGCAGAATTCCAAATCATTCACATAGATACTCTGCTCTAGATGAGGTAGAACTCCCCGCTCTTTAGGCATGAGTGACTTTTTTCCAAAAAAAAAAAAAAAATTAATTATGGAAAAGGAAGACCAAAAGAGTAATATTACAGTGGGGAAACCTGAAAAACTAGAATCAGACTAGAATCAGTCAGGCAATCGGTTCCTATCAACAATGATGTCATGTTGACAGGATGTACCCTTGACATGATATAATGAGAATGGCATTTTTACCTCTGTAACCCTCCTTGTAAAAACACTTTATCCTGCTCTAACCAGGAGAAAACTATCAGACAGGTCCCAACTCAGGAACATTTTATGAAAACTGACCAGACTCCTAAAACCTGCCAAGTTCATTATAACCAAAGAAAATCTGGGAAACTGTCACAACCAAGAAAGCCTAAGGAGCCATGTCAAGGCTGGGATTGTCATGGATGGGATTCTGGAAGATAAAAAGGACATTAGGAAAAAACTGAGAGGATCTGAATGAACTATGAACTTTAGTAAATAATAATGTATCAATATTGGTTCATTAATTATGACAAATGTACCATGCAAGATGTTACTAACAGGAAGACTGGGAATGGGGGTATACAGGAATTGTGTACTATCTTTGCAGTAATTTTGTAAATTTAAAACTTGAAAAACATTTTTAAATTGTTTTAAGATTACAGGTTTTTTTAAAAAAAATGATCCTAATGTGTTCTGCAACCTCACTCCATTCAGCAATGAAAGACAAAAGAAAAAAAGTGATAGAAAAGGGGGAAAACAACAGTACTTAGGGTGATGAATTGGGGAAACTATTTGGTGAAATGTAAATTTTGCTTTGTTTCTTTTTTCTTTTTTAAACCACAGCTAAACTAGCCAAGTAATGTCACAACTGTTTCTTTGCCTTCAGTCACAAGAGCCATCCTTTGGTTGAGAGTAAGATACCTACAACCTCATCTTCAATAATAAAACACAGACACATAATTCCCCCTTCATGAAATTTAAGACAGAAGGTTTCTTCAATCATCTCAAATGTGAAGTACTTCATAAACATCATGCACCACCTCCCTATGAATCATTTAATGGCATAGTAATAACCAGCTGACTGAAATGTTCACAGAAAAATCAAGGAACAAACAGAAAAACAAAAAGGAAGAAAAGAAGCAGTCAAATGTGTTCTTTGTTGAAACAGGTAGATGATTCCATTGAGTTATAACACATGAATAAATCTAGTGATTAAGCTTGACTGATTTTCTCACCAGCTATCCTGGCATTTTGGAAGAAAAAAAAAAACTACCTAAAAACTCCTTCAGCAGTAGCAAGGAATGAAAAATAATTTATCTTTTAGGACAAACCAATGACTAACAGTTAGATATTGAGCTAAAATAAAACCTCCTTTTCTAATTTTAAAACATAAAGATGGAGGGAAAATAATAAATGACAATTAAACGAGAACAACTCACAGGAGAGCTAGCCGTGACCTGTCCACGGAGAAACGGTGGCACACCTATCACTTAGCTAAAGTTAGACCTAAACCAGAATAGTAGAGACCTAGGAACACACTGACAATATCGTCAGGGATGGCCTCGCATCAAGGCAGAATCTGCAGTGTGTCAGCAGAACTGCCTCCATTCCACAAACGGAGAAGGAACGAGGAGAGTTGAGGAGTGACAGATGAGCAAGCTCCCTTTCTACTCCCTTTTGACTTGTCTTTTTAAGAATCTTGTTGAAATAAGTTTAAACAAAAGCCCATACAGGAATATTTTAGGATCTAATCTTGACAATATTTACTAACAATTTTTAGAGCACATAGTTTAATAATTTGTCAATGTAATCAATATGGTTTATGCTACTGTAGTGCCAATCCATCTTTTATATGCACCAAACCATTTCAGTAGTGTCATTCCCAAGGTTTACATTTAGTCAAACTTGATAAAAAAAAATACATATGATATATTCACCTATGGGCTGAATTGTGTTCCCTTCCTGCAAATTCATATGTTGAAGCCTTAGCCCTCCAAGTGATTGTATAGGAGACAGAACTGGTACCCTTATAAAAAGAAGGTGAGACACCAGTGCTCTCTGCCATGTGAGGATGCGGTGAGAAGGTAAGCTGTCTGCAAGCCAGTAAAGAAGCACTTAACCAGAACCCAACCATGCTGGCACCTTGATCTCTGACTTCCGGCCTCCAGACTGTGAGAAAATAAGTGTCTGTTGCTTCAGCCACCCACTCTGTAATATTCTGTTAAGGCAGCCTGAGCTGGTTAACACATTATGCAGGAAGTTTAGCGTGGCCCCCAAATAATCGGGGTTCTCTTCTTTCAAGGCATATAGTAGGACTGTACTTCCTTAACCCCCTTTAAAAGTAGAGAAAGCCACATGATACTTTTTAGCCAATGAAATGTCAGCAAGGGTGACATTTGTCACTTTCAGTGAGTCTTTAATAAGAAGAGAAGGTGTGATTTTCCATATGTTTTGTTTTTCCTTTCTTTCCCACCTGCAGTGCTCCAGACGGTGAAATCTTTATCAGCAGAATGTCTGAGGGAGGACAATGGAAAGCAAAGGCCCTAGTCAACTCACAGTGGACACGGAGTAGGAGTGAGAAATAAACATGTGTTGTTTTGAGTCACTGAGACATTCCAATGTTAAGGGTGGTACAGCAACCTTAGTTGTATAGGGAAAAAAAAAGAAACAAAACTAAACAGTAAAGCAGGTGAGGCCACAAACAAAAAAACCCTTAGTCCTACAGGGGAAAAAAAGCAGAAGCAAGCAACCACAAGAACAAACTTGGTAATGCTCTGCATAGCCTGCTGAATAACCACAGTGGGTATACATTACAGATGTGATAATAAGGAAAAATGTGTTCACCTTTGTAACCATGCAGACCTTTTAATTATGAGATGGCCCAACTGATTTGGTATCTACTGAGAAAGCACAAAATTTCATTTTATGCTTTAAGATTTTATTAAAAATACCTACCCACATGCCAGATATTTCTGAAACAACACTGTGATTTCATCTAACTTTGTTTAACATTATTTGCAAAGCTTTTATTAGTTATAGGGTGAACAATTGAAAATTAATCTTATTCGATTTATGAGAAAACATCCCAACACATATTGAGGTTGGCATTTGAAATTAGCATATTTTGGTGTGAAGCTTTTATCATCTCAACTATGTTCCCAAGGCTAACCCCTGGTCTCCTTTCTCATTGCCACTTCCTGATGTCCACCCACTACTTTGAACAATCCACCTTTTCCTCAGTGGTCCACATCCTTTTGCCACATTGAGTCTTTACACGATGGGCTCCCTCTGCCTTGGAGGACTCCGTCCTCCCATTTACCACCTGGATGATGACTACTCATTCCAGAAGACTCACCTCAGATGTCAATTACCCCAAAATATCTTGGCCAAAATCTCCAGCAACAATTATGTCCTCCTTTGGATTCCCAAATCATGTTATAGACATCTTTACTGTAGCAGTTATTCCCCTTAATTATAATTTACTTGTTAATGTGTCTGTTGTTTTGTGAATTCTAAGTGGGCTGAAAACATCCCTCACTTATTGCATTAGGTAGTTACAGTATATTTGTTGAATGAATGGGTGAAAGTGTCAAATTGTAAATTATTTCTGCCTAAAAATGTTGTCTACTTAATAAAAGTGAATATTTATATGCATACTGATTAATTCTTTTCTTAATCATCAAAGAAAAATGGATTGTAAACTTGCTTGCCTTCATTTTTCTTGTTTTCTACCTATTATATATGCTATTAAAACACAGGAAGTTTGGCTGTACTAGCATTTAAGTTTGCTGGACCCTGCTTTGTAATAGCTGATTAGACAGAATTGGGAAATTAGGTTTGACATAAATACACTTCCATGTGTAAAATAGATAGCTAGTGGGAACCTGCCCTATAGCACAGGGAGCTCAGCTCGGTGCTCTGTGACGACCTAGGGGGTGGGATGGGGGGGAGGGAGGGGATACATGTGTACGTATAGCTGCTTCACTTCATTGTCAGCAGAAACTAACACAACATTGTAAAGCAATTTTACTCCAATAAAAAAGAAAAGAATATAAGGAACCTTAGAAGTCTCTACAGTTCTGTCCACTTTTCCCTCTGCAAAGTTCTGACATGTGATTTATATTCCTCAGGTAATAAAGGAGCTTTCTTCAACTTTCTTCACAGCCAGCCTACTGAACCTCTTCAGTCTCCATCCCTACCACTCCTGTGGGCAAGAACAAAAGCAGAAAAAAGCCAGAGACCAGAGATGCCTTTTTATGCTCTTAATCAAAGGCTATGGCTGCCTGAGCCTGGTGCACACTGCAAGCAGCTCTCCCAAGTAGGGATGGTCTAGATCAGCTGGCTACAGCATGTGGCCGGCAAAAAGAGACACTACAAATGACCGCACCCACCCCGAATCCTGGCCCCCTACCTTGACAAAGAAAGGAGAAACCACAAGGACTAACATCAGATGAAACCGTGGAGAGACGGTTGTGGGTGTGAGTGTGTGTTTACACATGTTCTAGTTCGAGAGAGGAGAGAAATGGATTGGAAACCCTTCAGGAGGCAGCACTGCATAGAGGTTGACATCAGGAAATAGGGGCCTAAAAGTAAACTCCACCACTTCATGGTTATGGATTTCAGGAAATGTCTTAATCTGGCAAGGCTTCGTTTCTTCGTTTACAAAGGCGGAGGGACCATGATAGATCCCCAATAGGGCTGCTGAAGTGATTCGGTAGGAGTGTTGAACACAGCACATGGCACAAAGTGCATAACTCACTCCCACTGAGGGCTTATGTGTTGTTAGGTCCCTTAGACTATATACAGGATCAGAGCCTTCATTATTAATAACCATTAACATTACACCAGCAACTGATCACAGTTTGATTAGTTTGATTTGTTGTGATAACAGGGGGGGTATAGCTGGGATGGGTTTGGAAGAGTACAGCTTGAGGCGTGGCTAAACCTCTAAGTAGTCGTATTATCTTTCATAAGTCACTCTTTCAGCTTCAGTTTCCTCATCTTTAAAATAAAGGGGTTACAATAACTGGTCGCATCTGTCATGCTAATGTTTCATTTTCTTGGATAAACTAGGCTCGATTATGTTGTGTGCAAAAGGAAGTGGTCATAGTGACCCAGGTGGAGGTGAGAGGGTGTGTTCATAAAACAGGTGTCCCCTAAGGAAGTCACAGAGCAGGAGATTGCTAGCCAGCCAAGTTAAAACAATTAAGCCCTGCTCACAATAACCTAAGAGGCTCCAGTTTGGCAACGCCGTGAGTGACTTGCAATGAAATCTGAGTTGAATTTCTATCCAACAATGGATTTTGTCACCTTCCTTTCCTGTTAGGTTTCAAACCTCGAAGCCCTCCACAAATTCTGATTTCAAAAGACAAATAGGGCTAAGGTGACACGTGCAAAATGCTTGCAAATCACAGCCTCAGTTCCATGTCCTTTGAGGATATCAGGAGAGCTCGCCACTTCAAATAATAGGACCTGCAAACCTGAGGGTGTGTTTTAAGGGGGCCTTTTACTGCCAAAATGCAATGTACCTATAGCATGTGAACCCAAAGTTGAAAGCCTTCAGAACATGACAAGCACCATGGAAGAATGAAAGAGAAAAGAAGGGAGTAAGAAAAGGGAAGGGGAAGGAGGAAAAAGAAAAAAGAAAGGAAAGAAGAATGCATTACTGAATGGGAATTCCTGGAATAGCAAATGCACTGTTCACTTGGCCAAGTCTAAAAAGCGCCACTAAACTCCGATTTTTAGAGACAAAGGTGGCGCTCATGCAGATGTTACTTAATAATTTTATACTATTAAGTGTATCTGGAAACAAATTATTTTCAAAAGGTGAACTCTTTAATATTGACATCGAAGGAATATTTTAAAGTTCATCAAGTACCATTAAGGAATTTTAAGAGTTCCACTGTCCTTCAGTCAAATCCAAATGGCAACCACTGAATTGCTTAAGGCCAGTTTTTGTTTTAAGTTTCCTTACGATCATGGGTCCAGAGTCAGGATTCCAAGGCTAGAACTCAACTCCACTATTTTATAACTGTGTTAACTTCAGCAAGCGACTTACCCTCTCTTCATCTTAGTTTCCCCACTGCCAAATAAGGAGAAGGAAAGAGTCCTAAATCATAAGGGTTTGGTGGGGCAATAAATAGAACAATTTATAAAAACAGTTAAAATAGTATCTGGCACATAGTAAGTACTCAATAAATATACGCTATACTTATTAGTAGAGTTCTTATTTAAATATTTTTAAATCATATATTTTGTTATAATACGCGTACGTACATCAACTCATAACTGGATGCAGACAAGGTAACCTGTACCATTGATTTGATGAGTTTATTATAATTCCACTGAAATTATTTCTCCAACACTGCTGCCATATAGAGTGAAGCCAAGGTATCCACTGGATTCATGAACCTAGAAGGTGTACTTAGGGAGGTTGGCACAGATTTTCTAAATCTCCTTAATTTTCTGAGAGGTAAACATTATGCCAGCCTTGCTGCTTAGAGACCTACTTTTGAAGACATACCTTCCCCACCACGCAGGTGGATCCATATCCCTCACCTTGGAGCCAAGACACAAGAACACCAAACATCCACACCAACCACAAACTAGAAAGCAACAGCAACGCTAATCTCTCTTCCAATTCCCTAGAAGTACTCTAACCCAGTTCCAATACCACCATTTGCCCATCCCCAAAGAACATGCCCAATCTTAGGTGGCCCGAGGACACAGGAAATAAGTGATAATTACAAATTTCTTTGCAATTATTTTTGAGTTAAAAGGCTCAAAAAAGTTGGGAGGGAGACTCTCTGATCAACTTGTGTAGAACATTTGTTTTCCTAATAATAATAATGATAAAATATTTATAGTTATAATAGCAATCACAGCTATCACATAATATATACTAGGTACTGCTGTAAGAAATTTATGTAAAGGGTATCTCATTACACAGACTTGGGAGGTGATATGATCATTATTCTCACACTATACATGAGAAAGTTGAGGCTAAGAAGAGAAGTCAGTAGTTCTACGGGTCCCACAGTCAGAAATCGGTGAAGCCAGAGACCTGAAGTCACTAGAATATTCACCTCCCATTTTCTTTGCTTTGTCCCCATAATCCATTAGGAATTCAGCCCTGTTTTCCTGTTCTTTAGGATAGGCTTACTCCACTTACTTTTCCCCTCTTCGTCTATTTTACTTACTGCCTGTGTCACTGATAGAAAATTTCTTTCACCTTTGTTAATGACGTATGGATTCATTTTGGAATTTCCATGACACGCACTATTGTTTCTGGGATTTAAATGCACATCCACTTCTTCCTGAACCTCATCCTACCTTTTAAACTAACTCCTTACCTGGTTTGGCACTGTGTCTGCATGTAATTCAGAGGATCCGTTTGCCTCTTTGACTTGGGACTCAGCCCTAAAACTTATACGCAGTACCTCCTATTCCTGGCTTCCTTGAAAAGTGTGTCTCTATAGGATATTATGATTTTCCTGCAATATGTAGGGCATGAAATATACACGATAACTAACTGAATCAATAACCCTGAAAGACTATTCTGTAAGCACTCAGATGTTCAGTGCTTCCATTTTCATTGTGGAGCTAATTAGTTTTTTTGTGATTAGTGTTTATGAACTCGACCCAGCACAAGCAAATAAAATACTGCACGGGATATTCCTGAAGTGATAGGTCACATTAAGAATCCCAATTTATGAATGCCTGCTGCTCATGGGTATGAAACTGGTGCAAAGCCAAGTGTCCAGTTCCAGATGAAAAGAATTCTCATCTCCTGACCCCTCCCTGGCAAGACAGAAGCCTCGGGTTCAGTTGTCACAAAGCTGTTTTCCAGGGAACAAAGCCTGTTTCTGTTGAGGCGGGTGGAGCTACCAGCAACAAAACACTCACCACGATTCAATCACAGTTCAGTTGAGACGTACAGAAGGCAAAGGAGGCAATTTTGACAAAGAATAGCAAGAGCTATCCATACAAATGTAGAACAAAAACACACAAAAAAAGCATAAAAGGTATTGATAATTAATTTCAAATACTGTAAGGAAACCGTTGCTAAAGAGAGGGGGAAAAGAAAGCCCAACAAAGACAAATGGAACTGCCGAGGCCATGAAAGCAAATGCCCCAACACTTTGGGCTGCAATTGCAATGCCCAAGTTTTTTCCTGTAATTATGGTTCTACTTATCCCATCTTACATTCATAGAAAAACTTGAGTGGATAGGGGACTATTTCATGCTGTGAATACAGAAGTAAGTTTGAACAAATTGCCCATTTGTGATTATTTAAATAAAACATTATAATTGGAATATGTTGGTCGATAAAGGCAATTTTTTTCCTTCTTTCTCTTTTGTATAAGAACAATACACTAAATGCTATCTTGATTTTTTTTTTACTGCATTTCTATAAATACAGTATTTAATGCCAGGTGCCCCCTCAATTTTACATCGTGATGGGCTACAGAAAAGGAGGAGTAAATGCACTCGGAGTTGTTTTCCGTACCACTTGGGCTCTGACAAATCATTAACAAGATTCTCTGCTTGCCTATTGTCTTCTCTCACCATTCCCTGCAGCCTGACTCAGTGGTGCTCTTGTTAAGGGGCCTTGCTTTTACCACATCTATTCTAATGGTGGCTCCTTTTACCACATTTATTCTAATGATGGTGCCCTTTATGGTTCCATTTGCCATCATTGTTTTCACAGACTCTTGGAAAATGTATCTGTCGAATGGAAGAAGTCCTCCTTCTTCTTTACTCTCAACAAAATATATTCTCTTTTGCTCCCAACAAAGAGAAAGATAGTTTTTGATTATCTTAAGATGACAGAACTTCCTGCATTGAAAATACATCTTCCTCGGATATGGCTAAGGAGATTTAGACGCTCAATGCTATCAGTTCTGAAGGCACATACACACTCAGGCTTTGAGGCTTTGAGGGTAAAGGGCTTGGTCTTATTTCCCTAGGTACCATCTATCAAGCTTTTGATCTTCAAAGAGTTTCTAGTTGATTGGACTTTTCAGCTTTTATATATACACTTCTGAAATAATTTCTTATTTCAACTGGCATTTAAGTAGCATTGAACAAGTTATTCTTTCATAATATCCTTCAATAGATAAGAAATATGAAGTATGATTTAAATGTCGATTGTGAGCAAAGTTTGGGTCTACACATTGGAGAAGACCTGAAGAAGAATGAAACATCACCCCTGCCTTCAAAATTAAAGGGAAAACATAAGATACAAACCTATGAGTGTTAAGTTAAAAAGCTGCTGTGGATTCCAGTTGCTAGAGGAATTAAGAGGAAACAGAAACGATGTTAGGTGGTAGAAAACTGCACAGCTGCTGACTCTCGGGTTCTCAGATTTACACAGGACCCTGAAAGTACTCAAAGGCCATCTAATTCAGCTACTGTTTTAGGTCTTGGATCTCCCTGGGAAACTTGCTGAGTGGAAGCACTATATGTCCATTCATATCCAGCCTCTCTTAGACAGGAAGATCACTTCCTGTCAAAACAGCTCATCCTCCCTGTGTTTTGAAAGCTTTCTCCTATATTAATTTGGAACCATGCAAATATCCTACTTTGACCCCAGGGATCATGCAATTTGGGCCTGTGGTTAAGAGCACGGGATCTGGAGTCAGATAGCCTGGACCCAAATCCAGACGTCAAAGACAACTCTCTGGTTTCCTCTCCCACGATGTTCTTTATACCATAACGTAAACAACATTTAGAGAAGTGACACGATCCAGGTCACGTGTCTGGTAAGTGACAGAAACATAGCGAGAACCGAGATATCCTAAAAATCCAGTGACTTTGCTTGAAATTATGAAACATTTCAAGACAGTTTCAAATGTTTGAGTCAGGACAGTAACATGGTTTCTTCTATAATAAATAGCACCACAAGATTCAAGGTAGATTTCAATATTCCAAACGACCAATTGAATCAAATGCTTTGTTAGAAACTGGGGATATGAGAAACTAAACGAATTGTCTTAATGGGAAAGAAGCCCATTCACAGCAACAGTGAGCACTGCTGTAACACATGATTTCCATTCCCCATATCTCTTCCTCTTCCTTTTCCTTTGATTTCCATATTCAAAACTGAAGTTTGGACACTTGACATACATCCTCTAGCTGGATTAATTCAGGAAATTTCCTGACACATTTTTCCTAATTTCAAAATCATGCTTCCTCTTTCATACCATTCTCCAAAGTATTATTAACATAAAACATAGGACACATTGTACCACCTCCCTCTTTAACACCCTAACGAACACTGAATATCTATAGGACCATGCCCACACTTCTTGGCAAGCTGTTCGATATTCTTTTGACTAGCCCCCAATCTACCTACCCGTACCCAGCCTTATCTCACACTGAGAAAGTTGTTGTTACAAGGAGTCAATAAACCCAATCCCTGACTTATTCCAACTGTCAATGAACTTCAGCTATTATAACGGCATTAATCCTGGAAGGCACTACCGTCTTCTGCAACTACTGTCATTTATTTAATCACTCAACCAATGTGTACTGAGTTTATATTTTAGTGGGGAGACAAGCAAAAGAGTAAAAATAAATAAATAAAATATAAACTTCGTTAGATACTGGTAAATACTAAGAAGAAAAATAAAGCGGAGAGAAAAGATAAAGTATATTAGTGAGGTGAGTTTGAACATTTAGATGAGTGACCAAGGAAGACCTCAGTGTGAAGGGGATACTTGACCCAAGAGCCAAAGAAAGTGAAAGACCACTTTCATGCCTATCTAGGGAATTCCATCTAGAAGGAACAGCAAGAACAAATAGCATGGGGTAGAGCATGATCGTTGTGTATGAATTCTGGGAGGCCAGTGTGGTTAGCTCAGACTAAGTCCGGAGGATACTAGTAGGAAAGTGAGGCAGAGATTTAACATGGGAGAAGAGGATTTAGGGAACTATAGGTCATACTGAGAATTTTACCTTCTTCTTTGAATGTTATGGGGAACCACTGTAGGGTTTGAGCATAGGAATAAGACAGATTTTGTTTTTTTTAAAAACAGGGTCACACTTCATGCTATGTCAAGGATAACTCCCAAGTTTTTAGCTTGAAAAACTGGAAGAAGGAAAATACATCATCCTACTTCATTCAGTGACTGCATCTGTAAAACCTCTGCATCCATCCACTTTTATTCATCTGTACTCTGACTTCAGCCTAACCGCCACCATTTTTTATCTAATTTAAAACAATATCATCATAAATGGTTTTCCATTATCAGGTCTTGTCTCCACTTAGTCAATTTGTTTGGCAGAAATTAGGAGGATCATTGAAACCTATGAAGCCCTGCAGTGGCTTACCTACTGACTTAGAATGTAACTTAACTCCTTATGGACTGCAAGGTCTTACCCTATTTTGCCACTCTCTCTCTTCGATATCATCCCTCTGGCTTTCTGATACATTCTAGAATTCTTTCCCATGTATGGACCTTCACACACTTGTCCCTCTACCTAGAGGCTGCCTCTCCCTGCAGTCTTTTGAATTGACAATGTCTTTACTTCCTTTTGATCACAGCTTAAATGGTAGTTTCTCAGAGAGGCTTTTTCTGACCATGCTGTGTAAAGTATGTCATTCCCTGTTATTCTGTTATCCACGATTCATTCATTCATTCATAAATTCAACTGATATTTATTAAGTGCCTACATGCCAGTACTGGCTTAAGTGCCATTCTTTTCTTCTCATTACATTTATTCTAATTTATGACTATATTTCATATTTATTCCTGCCTTCCCAACTGGACTGCAGACTCCATAAAAGAAAGAGTCATATGTGTTCTGTTCACCATTGTTTTATTTCTGATATGTGGCAGGTAATCAAAAAATATTTGTAGAATAAATGAATAATGTTATTCAGAATCTGCTGGGTTATCCTTTAGGTTTCTATTATACAATTTATTTCATTAAAATTTTATATCATAGGTAATTATAAATAGTTCTTTTCTTAATAGCATGTGACTAATTTAAGACAGAAACTTTTTTTTTTGAATCATTATTGTATCTTTCAAAAGCCTTATTAGCTTACTTTTGTAACTATAAATACTTCCTGAATTGAACTAATGACTCAGTAGAGCACTGGGGTTTTTCCCAATATCTCAAATGAATGTTTCATAGAAGACTTGACTTTATTCCATTTCAAAAGGGTAGTATAAAATGACTAAGGTTCTTGGTCAGTCAGTCCAAAAGTTTAACAACAAAGTAAATGTATTTTAAAGTATTTTAAATACTTTAAATCCAATGGCTTCCCATTATAACAGCAAAAAGTACTCAACATAGCCTCCAGAATACATCCGTATGTCCTGCTTTCTCCATCAAACTCATCTTGTAGGATAATTTCCCTCCCTCATCCATAAAAGTTCAGTCACACTGGCCTCTTTTTTGTTGTTGTTGTCTGAAGTATAGTTAATTTACAATGTTGTGTTAGCTTCAACTGTACAGCAAAGTGATTCAGTTATACATATATACATATTTCAGGTTATTTTCCATTACAGATTATTACAAGATATTGAGTATAGTTCCCTGTGCTATACAGTAGGTCCTTGTTGTTTATCTATTTTATGTATAGTAGTGTGTATATGTTAATCCCAAACTCCTAATTTATCTCTTCCCCACCCTCCACTATCCCCTCGGCAACCCTAAGTTCATTTTCTATGTCTGTGAGTCTATTTCTATTTTGTAAATAAGTTCATTTGTATCATTTTTTTTAGATTCCTCATTTAAGTGACATCATATGATACTTGTCTTTCTCTGTCTATTTCACTTAATATGATCATCTCTAGGTCCATCCATATTGCTGCAAATGGCATTACTTCATTATTTTTTATGGCTGAGTAATATTCCATTGTGTATATGTACCACATCTTCTTTATCCATTCATCTGTCAATGGACACTTAGGTTGATTCCATGTCTTGGCTATTGTAAATAGTGCTGCTATGACTGTTGGGGTGCATGTTATCTTTTTTTTTTTTTTTTTTTTGCGGTACGCGGGCCTCTCACTGTTGTGGCCTCTCCCGTTGTGGAGCACAGGCTCCGGACGTGCAGGCTCAGCGGCCATGGCTCATGGGCGTAGCCGCTCCGCGGTCTGTGGCATCTTCCCGGACCGGGGCACGAACCCGTGTCCCCTGCATCGGCAGGTGGACTCTCAACCACTGTGCCACCAGGGAAGCCCACATGTATCTTTTTGAATTACAGTTTTTTCCAGATACATGCCCAGGCGTGGGATTGCTGGATCGTATGGTAACTCTATTTTTAGTTTTTTAAGGAACCTCTATACTGTTTTCCATAATGGCTGCATCAATTTTCATTCCCACCGACAATGTAGGAGGGCTCCTTTTTCTCCAGCATTTATTATTTATAGACATTTTCATGATGGCCATTCTGACTGGTGTTAGGTGATACCTCATTATAGTTTTGATTTGCATTCCTCTAATATTCACGCTGGCCTTTTTTAAACCCAAACTACGCTGAGCATACTCCCTCCTCTGGCCTGTGCACTGACCATTCCTCTACCCAGAATGCTCTCCACTCTGATCTCCATAGCAGCACAGGCGTCTGCTCCTCCTCTGGGTTCCAATTCAAGCATCACGTTTTCACAGAGGTCTCTGCAGAAAGTTCTGTGTAAAGAGTCCTTTCCACACTCTTCTCCAAAGTACTCTGTAAGTGCTCTATTTATCTTTTTCTTCTTAAAAAAAGTACCACTCACTGAAATTAACTTATTTATTTATTTACGAATTCATGGTTGACCTCCCCACTACAGAATGTAAGTTCAGTGTAGCACACATCTTGGTGTGCTACTATCCTACAACAATGCATAATAAATATTTGTAGAATGAATGAATTAATGCATACATAATGAAAATACTCCACTGGCATTTATTATAAACAGTTACACAGCATACAGCTCTTGAACTGCATGTAAGCTAAACTCCACAAGATATAATTAAGAGCAGAAATGGAACAATTTTAAATTCTGACCTGCAAGTCATGTAAGTCCCCTTGTATAGGATGTTATACAAGCAAGAAAGGTTTTTTTGAGGTAAAGGATGCTGGACTCTAATATGGGTTATTATTCCTAATTTCCAGAATTGGGCTTTTCTCCTCTGTGGGTCTCCAAGAACTAGCATACTTCCTGGCTCATGTGAAATCTACAATAGATGCTTGTTGAATTGATCTGAAATTAGAACAGAAACCTACACTAAAACATTTGCTGCTATAAACTCCAGCATCAAACTATATTTAAACCATATTTACTTTTTTATAAGTATCATTTAAATAGATGAATATAAATTCTTGTTGGCTCATTTCCAGTGATTTACTGAAATGCTCTATTTAAAAATGTCAAGTGGCCATTAGCAGATAAACCTTCCCAAATTTATCTGCCATAATTTTCCTACTTAAATATTGTCATTGCGTTATTACATTTTATTGGTTTATTTTTAAAAATCTTTCTGAGATTGCTGAAAGTTTTTAACAGCAATTTGTTCTCAATCTAAGGTGATTAAAACACGTGGAACAGAAATGGAAGGCAAATTCTCCATAGACTTACTAAACATCACTATACCTAGCTGCCAGTAGGGGCTCCTGGAGAGAGCTTGCACTTGAATAAGACTGAAAGGCACAGATACTGACATTTTGCCACTTTAGGCCAGGTTGGGCTAAATTTAGTCCATCTGGACTCTCTGTAGACTTAAGAGGGAAGTTGTTTGGCACCTTAGTAAGTCCATCTTGTTTCCTTTACCCCATAACTTATTTCAGCCACCTCCCCTAAGATCAATTTACCTTGCTATAGTACAACTCTATGACTACTATCTTAAGGCATTACAAATAAAACTAGAAACGTGTGCAGTCATATTTATTTCTATTTCTATTTCATATTTATTTCAATAGCCTTTTCTTTGGTTCTACCCAAATGCATGGTGACCCAAGTGACTGCTAATCTTCTTAGGAAGAGGGATTTAACCACCTGGGTCTATTTAGATCTTTCTCTATGTGGTAAATAGAGAAGGATGGAATCCCATATACTTTCACATCTGTAGTTCAGGACGATCCAACTGTAGCTTTCCTTGGAGAAGCTCATGTCTAGAATTATTAGCTCAAAATACATAGACTAAATTACTTTGAAAAATTAGTTACATTCCTTTAAAATGAGACAATTGGCAAAGAAGAATCACACGCTGTTTCTGAGGAGTACACATTTTGGACTAGACAGCAATCACGTTTCTCTGGCTGCAGTGCCATTTGCAAATTTTAAATATGAACAACAGCATGTTTCTCTCCAAGATCACATACAACTGTATTCTCAAGGATGAGCTATACAAATGAACAGCTGATGAAAGCTGTGATGGCCTCATATAATGTGATCATCAAACAAGTTCCTTCAATGGGCTAGTCATTGTATTCAATACTTCACATAATCTGTCTCTAATCTCCACACCAACACTTCAAGGGAAATATTATCTGCACTTCACCATGAAGAGCCCAGGGCTCACAGTTGGGTGACTAACTTACTCAAGGTCACAGTCTAATGAGGGTCAAAGCAAAGATGAATCCAAACTCAGATCTTTCAGACTATGCATTATATCAAAGCCTCTCTAGCTTGATCTTTCATCAGAACAGTCAGGTGGGCTTGTGGAAACCCAGATCTTGGGCCTTTTTCTGGAGTTTCTGATTCAGTAGGTCTTGGGTAGGGCCTGATGATTTGCATTTCTCTCAAGTTCACAGGTGATGATATTGCTGGTCCCAGACCACACTTTGAGTAGTGTTGGCCTACATCATGCTTTTGCTTAGAATGTTAAGTCCTGGCAGTAAGACCAACCAAATACTGGTTTTACCCCGGAAGGTTTACATATGCTTTTCTGAAATTTAAAATGTATCAACATACCATTTATCAAGAGCTTTAAAGATGTTACTTCTGGAATTTCCGGCAATTTTAGCTTTCATTATACTCTTCTGAATTGTTTGACTTTTCAAAAATGAACAAATAATTTTTATTATTGGTGAATAAAAATGACTGCACTTAGGAAAAAATAAAACAAAAACCCTCGGAAGTGTGACATTTACAGGGGTCTCAGTATCTCAACACCTTTTCTAGAGGGGAGAATATACATATACACATAGACACACATATACACATATATATGCACGACACACATACACACGTACCCTCATGTGCAAACAAGGATACAAACCTAATTTTTCAGCATAACCTAGATTAAGAAGATCTGTGTTCAAATTCTGAACCAGCTGTTTATTCCACTTAGCCATGCACAGTGAGTTCACTGCTTCAAACGGGTTTCTTTATCTGTACATTTAGAAGATTGGGCTAGAATCAAACATCTCATAGTTAAAGGACTTTTAAAAGACTATCTAATCTCCAAAGTTCAGTCCAATTCTATACACTGTACTAATGTAAATTCTCCTTTCAGGATTTGAAGGAGACAAGACCAAATATCAGGCACCTTGGGATGTGAGGGTCATTTAGATGAGACCAGAATAAACGGAAGGGTGTTCAACAAGATGGTTAAAGATGCAGGGCCAATTGGTCAAAGTGCCCCTGCTACAGTTTTACATTTTTAAATGATATCATATTACATAATGATAGCACATGACCATTTGTATTTTTCAAATTATGCCAGCTAAAGGAAACACCCTGGTATTTATGCGATGCTTAGTGCATCCATCGCCATGGCCTTATGGCCCAAATCAAAGTGATCGGAGCTATTAGGATGATTTCCCTATTTGTGTGAATTTTAAAGACTATAGTTTTGGAGTCAGTGGCAGATGACCTACTAATGGTCTTTAATGGTTCTCTCAACAAATTGTGAAGTACCTTGAAAGACCCGCTGGTTAAGTACAGAAAAGGAAAATTGGAGGTTTAACCATTTCATTCTTCATTCCCCCTTGTTTCTCTTTCGGATAACAGTGTTAGACTTTTCTCCACCTTCAAGGGAGAATAAGAAGAGGAAAAAAGGGAGGGGAAAAGGAAATTAAGATATTTTGAAAACTGGGCTAAACATTTGATATGAGTCATGGTATTTGATTTTCATAATGCTACAGAACAAAGAAATACCTTCATTTTGCAAATGAGGAAAAGGTACAGAGATGTTGCATAACTGAGGTCCCACAGTCAGGAAGCAAAGAATTGAGATTTGAACTTGATCTATATGAGTTTGGAGCACAAGTGTTTACACCATGTTTCCCAGAGAGAGAAATGCCGAGAATATCTCTCTATGACGTTGGGGGATGAAAAGGACAGGATCAGACTCACAGTGGGTCCCTTACAGACGTTCTTTGATTCTTAGTATTTTTAAACAAACGCATGCTTTTTGGCACTTAAATACATGAGCATCATAAACAAGCATTATCAAAGAAAGTCCAGAAGACAAAAAAACCAAGGCAAGAGATTCAAGATCCAGGCAGACAGTAAGGGGAAACAAAGAAAAGTTTGAGCAGGGGAGGATACCTAGAGCTAAGATACAGAGAAAGCAAAACACAAAGCAGGCATGGGTGACAGAGCAATTTGGCCATCCTGGCCTTAGCTGCCTCTTTTCCCTTCTCCCTTTGCAAACGACCTAATCATTGGCCTGGAGAAAAGGGGCAAGCAGTTGGCTGAGGAACCAAAGTCAAGGAAAGTTAGAGCAGACAAATTCCTGGCACAGAAGCTTCTCATTCTAGGAGCAGGTGATAAATCCTGTAAAGCTCATGTCTGCAGAAAGGGAAAAATGTCTCCTCTCTGCATAAAATTAACTTCACTGCTTCTAGGTGATCTGTGCCTGTCAGCCTCCAGATAGAAAAAGAGGAAAGCAGGCCTGAGAGAAAGAAGCTTCAACAATGGCACCCACTTCCTTTCCCATCTTGGCCTGAACACACACAAAATGCTCTATTTTTTTTTTTTTTTTTTGCCTGCTTTGATACATTGCCAAATAGGTGAGTTTGCCTCTTACTTTTGGACTAAACTTTCTTCCTTTTGTGAATATGCATCACAGCTAGAATTGTAATATAATCTCAAGAGAAGAGCATCAATTTTTTTAAGATAAAAATCTTTTTAACTGAACTAGCAATTTTCTAGTCCCTTCTTGCTTACAAGAGAGTTCATTTGAAAATGGAGAATTTATTTCAGGGGCCCTAAAGACTCAGTGTAGGTGCTCTTTATCCTAAGGAACTGACTTAAACAGGGAATTAGCATTAAGGTGTGTTCCAGATGTGTCTTTGTCATTATAGAAGGAGGTCCCTCTAAAAGTAAAAGGAATACTTGAAAATGAAGGTCTGAATAACACTTTAAAAAAGTTGTTTCTATGTGGCTCAGCCCTGAATGATCTGCTTCTGCATCCAGCAAAAAAGAAGGCCATAATCTGAAATGTGCTGTAAGACAGGATTCATCTGCGTATTTAAGAATCAATCTATGCAGGTCTCTTCCTGAATGGATCCCATTTCCTCTTTTGAGCCCTAACTATAGTTTGGTGTGTTGGTTTTTATACTGCCTAGGGCAGTTTTAGTGCATTAATTTTTTCATACATATTTCATTCCTATTAGACTATAAGCCTATCCATTCAACAAATATTTTATCGAGCATCAACTATGTGCCAGAAGACAAACACTGTAAGATAAACTGAGGACTTACATCTTGTTTGATTTTGATTTTTCTTCATATACCATAAAATGGGAATAACAGTAGTACTTATTTCATAGGGCTTCCATTTGAATCAAATTAGATTACACAAGCAACCCTTAACCCATGGTCTGAAGTGTCGTAAGTGTTCAACACATATTATCTATTATTATTGCTAGCACAGTGCCTGGCATACACCAAAGGTTTAATAAGTATTTGCAGAACAAATGGTCAAAGGTCGGCTGCATATAGTGCTTAACATGGCAGTGACCACGCATTATTATATACAATTGGTTTTATCCTCAGTACCAGCTGGTCCCATGGTTCCAGTCATTTAATAGGTTTTGGGAAAGTTTGCATATAGTAAGTTGACACTGAAGTCTTTGTATTTTCAAAGACTTAAGAAGTCCAGTTAATTTTTAGGTTGGAATAAATGAGTGCTATTTGTGACAGCAGAAATCACACTGGACTGGAGAAAACCCAGTATGCAAATGAAAACAGGGTCACTTCTTCCAAATAGACGTATGACATTAAAAAAAGTCACTTTCTAGTGTTCCCTGAACATTTCTTTCTCGATTGTAAAATGAGGAGGATTAGACTAAGACTTGATGTTTCCTTCTAGCATTAAGTGTTTACGATTCTAAACAATTTTCACAGTAAGGTTCTGAAAGGTCTTTACAAAAATGCAGATGGATAAGTTGTGTCTGCTTTTGATTTTCCCTCCATGACTTTCCTAGGTTGTGTGGACAAATATAATTAACATAATAATGATCATTGCTAACACTGTCTGAGGACTTCGAAATGCCAAGTAATGTGTGTTAAGTGCCTTTACATGGATTTTCTCATTGAATATCCACAACAAGCCAAAATAAAGTATTACTAATATCTCCAGAAAAACAAAAACAAACTCAAACTTACAGAAGGTTACTAACTTGCCTCTGGTCATAGAGCTAAAAAGCAGAATTAGGACATCTGACCTCAGTATATTCTACAACAGTGAAACAAATCATAAAATATGCTTGGTCTTGAATTCCTTTCACTGATGGGTCCTTAGTCATCCTAAGTTGGGCCACTGTAAACAGACTGATGGATAGATATTTTAAAATCTCTAACCGTGCATGGTTGTGGTGTGTTTGTATCTGTGGTTGTGCATGTGAGTCCCACATACATGGCTGCAGTGTGGGTGTGGACATTCTAATTCCCCATATGAGAGAGCCTCAGTTGACAAGTTGCCTTTGCAAGACATAAGTAATCTCTCTACTGAGAAAATATTATCTTACACATCCTCCCCATTGCTCCTCTGTCCCTCAACTTAACAGAAGACAGCCCTAAGCTGATACTCTCAAAGATGTAATTCTAAAAATTTAAAAAAAAATTATTTTCTAAATAAGTCTCACATGTATAGATCCCACTTGTTGGATTAGGGTCACCAGGCCGTTGGTAAGTTTGGGGGTACCCAGAAGAATATGGGATATTGCAAATGCTCAAGGAACCTAATTCTCTCAACCAGCTAGGGAGGCTGTGTGGGGAAAGAAGGCGAATGTTCCTTGAAAGGAGAAGCCTCTGAACGTGACTTGTAAATGGCGATGATTCCTTCTGACTCAGCTGCCTCTGGAGAAGTCGTTAGGCCCTATTCTTAACAGTGCTTCAGCAGAGCCCTTAAACTCAATTACAGCTCTGTATTTACTCTGACTCTATTATCTGATATTTACAGATGAAAAGGAGATGGCTTAATCACTGAGGTGGTTTTAATGTGCACTTATCTCACTTTATTCATGCTATGGGGGAAAAACAACATGCATTTGTAATTTTAATTTTAAAAAAAGGAAAAAGAATGAAGGATTTCATCTAATCTTCAATTTCCTAACACACATTAAGTGAATCCAAGTTATGGCAGCCCCCTAATCTATGTAGTGCAGCCTTTTTTCATTTCTCTAACATGGAACATGTGTAAAAGACTCCTCCATTCTGAAATGGTTAATTTCAAACTTTCCCAAGGTACTCTCCTCTGAGCCCCATTACCAACACATGATTGTCACTGCAACACGGCTTTACTGACACGTTGGTGTTAAAAGGCAGAGACAGAGCCAACAGGAGCGAACTGAAGCCGCTTCTATGTTCTGTAGAACTACTCTGACAATCCAAAGGAACACGCCATCTGCATTCTGTGTTGCTGCAACCACTGAGCTGTGGGTTTGCAATTTCAGAATTCAGAATGTCATGCCTGGCTCCACTTTAGGGAGCTCCCACAGCTGCTACTTTTGCTTCCCTGCCTTCGGAATTCTGATGCTGCAGTTAATATATGAAGACATCCTTGTGTAGTGATGGAGACAAGGCAGTAGGGCATACTAGAGCCCCATATATTTTTACGTATTTATTAATTCAAGCTGTGTGGCCTTCCCCCACCCCCTTCCCTCAGCAACTTATCAACCCGAGCCCTCAGACACTCACACCCACACACTGATCTCAGCAGGTGAGGAGGAGAGGCAAAAGCAAGTGCACTTTAGGAAAAGTACAGGAAACCAACACTGAAATGGCCATTACTGGGCATTTCAATTTTACCTGTGGTTTCAGCTTCTGCTCCAAGTGCACGCAATGAATGTGGCCTGATTACCTTAATTCAGTGATATTGGCAATAATCACAATGACAGGCAGTGCCTAAGAGATTGTCCTTGACAGAAGAGTCACGAAAATGGAGATATGGAACATGTCCGTTGAGTACAACACACAAAAGGAATAACAGGCAGATGCTCGGGGACCCATTTCCTGGGAGATGGGTAGATGGTAAAAGAGTTGAATTCACTTTGTGATTAACAGTAGGGTTGATGAGTTGATCTTTTACTGGTCTCTTGTAGCATTCTTACTCTCAATTCCAAGGGAGGATCAAAGGAGAGCTGAGCTATAGAACCACCAGAGAGGCAGTTTAGTGCTGATTTGACTTCAAATGTACAAGAGAAAGTTTTAAAAAATGAATAAGAGTTAAATACAATCATAAAGTCAATTGACTTTAAGGACAAAATACCAAGGGCCATTTCTTGAATAGAAAGAATCACGAGCCAACTGAAAGGAGCCTTTCTAGCTGCAGTACAGACTGCTGAGAGGAAGCAGATTTTGTGCCTTAGATAACCATGGCCATTTTAAGTTAGGGAAGTCTGCTGGGTTAGGGGAATTATAGGTGAGATGGCAGTCTAAGGTTAAGGATACTACAAGTCCTAGATGTGATGGAAAAAACAGGCTAAAGAGTAACGAATGAATGATGAGAAGAAGAGTGAGACATACGAAGACATTGGTAATAGGGAGGGAGTGCAGAGAAAGGCTGGAGCCCCACCAGACTGTGCTCTCTGTGTGCAGAGCTCTCAGAAAAGCATCATTAGCCATAAGAAAGCATAACTCTTTACAGGATGCTCTAACTCTGGCCTACATAGTATGAACACCAGAACCTGAGCTGCAATTACCAATTGAAATTCAGTTATTCCAGGCTCCTCTCCATTGCAGTATCTCAAGACACTCTTAAAAGGCTTTTAAAAGATTTGAAAATATTAGTTGAGATGAACTGATTCTACTCACCAGGATACCCCCTGCAGAGTTTACTCAAGTTAACTTAAACAATACACTCACAGAAGCATGTATGTGTGTAGATATGTGCCTTTATGTGGATATATGCTTGTAGCTATGTGTATTCATGGATATATCACATGAATATGTGGATATGTGTGTATATCCCTGCCTAACTGATAATAATATACAGTGAGCTTCTGGAATCTATCTTCAATCCCTCCTCAGAAAGCAATGAAGACACACTTAGACAGATGCAGACAGGATCCAATCTTATCTTCTATTTCACTGGTTGCCTTCTGTCACCATCATTTGCTGCATGGTCCCAATATTGCATCTCCTTGTTTACAACTCTATCCTGGAATAGTCATTTATTTGTATCAGGTTTGATGTATCAACTAGAGTTTGGGCAACTTCTCTTCTCTGATATTCCACAATTCATTCATTCATTCATTCATTCACTCAGCAAGTGTTTATGAAGCACTCATTATGCGGCAGGCATTGTTCTATCAAGCCCTAAGAATATAGTAGTGAGCAAAAGACACACACACACACACACACACACACACACACACACACAGTCCGTGCCCTTATGGAGCTTACCTTCTTGGGGTATACAGCCAAATATATTAATCAGTAAATGTCAGATTAGGAGGCATGAGGTAGGATAGAGGGGAATAGGGAGTGGCAAGTAGGGTGTGCAGAGCTTTTAGATTTTATAGAGAGTAGGTAGGAATGTGCCACTTCATCTATGTGCTGTTTGTTAGTGCTCTCTCTCCTCCTGTTTCTTCCTCTTCTTTGTTTTAGAATAGGAGGGATTTTATAGCTCCTGAAATACTAATTAGGAAGCGTCAATTTTCAAGTTTAATCCCACTTAAAAAAATCATCCTCGCTATGCCTGTTATTGACTTTATAACACTTTTCTAAACACTTGCTGTCTTGCTATATTAAATATTATTATTCCTAGCAACAGATGCCTACCTTTGTTTGAACTTAATCTCAATTCCATGAATATCTCAAAAACCTGCTAATGGAAAATTATGGCGTCATACGCAGGCCACCTTACATATTACCACTTGTCAAAGAATAAAACTTAGAAAGCTAAATTAGTAGAGAAAGATGGTCATGTTATCTAATTTACCAGTGAAATTCTTGGGGCAGATTGGTTAAAAATAAGTTAACCATATGGTACCATCTCACCTATTAATTTTGCAAAAATCATAAAATAATGATGCCATCTAACGCTGTTCAGCCTGTAGCTGAATTACAACCATAGTTAAATTACTGGTGGTAGTGTAAAATGATGAAAGTCATTTGATGTTTCAAGAGTCACAGAAGAGTCCATTCTCTTTCACCCATTAATCCTATTTCTAGAAACTTACTGTAAGTAAATACAAAATTATTTACTGAAACATGAAGTGACCTAATTACTTAACATCCAGGGAACGGTTAAGCCAAATTTAGTGCCTCAATCCTATATGTGGCATTCAGTGATTAAAAAGGAAATCATTGAAGATAAGTAAGACTAAAGTATAATTGAAAAAAGGCATGTAAAAATGTGACTATCCTATGTAAAAATGCATTCTGTTCTATCAACTATTCTATGTATCCAGAAGGATGAGTATCAAAAGGAAAAATGAAAGTCAATGATTTGTTAGGAGTGGGTGATATAAAAATGTATATATTACTAATATATATTAATATTATACATATAATATGCATATACTAATATATTTTATATATTAGATAATTATTACTCTAATATTATTTCTACAACTTAAAAAAACATAATTTTAATGTCTGAGGCAAGCAAATTATTGAACAAGTCTGTGAAACTGTATTAGATAGTGATGTTCCACTTTTTTGTTAACTGTGTCATGTCATCTTTAAGATGATACCCATCTCATCTTATGTAAAGATTCTGGGGCTCCCAACTATATTAAATCACATATTAAACATATTTTCTCATTTCTCCAAATTCAAGATTCTAATTCTCTTTAATGCACTATTTTAATTGGAATGCTGCTAAATCTGTTGACAGTCTTACAACCATTTTAACAGCCTTTTAATTTGTCGCCTAGCAAATTATAACTCTTCATTAACTTTGGGAGACACAGCATTGCAGTTGTGATACATCATTCCTCATTTTATTAACCATCTACTTAATGAAATTCAGGCTTCAAGCAGATGATGGTGATAATGTAAGCACTTGCCCTGGGTTTCTTTTTCCTTAACAAAATTAAGAATTTACTGATAAGCATACTAGGAGAACAAACATTCAATTCCTCAGGAGTGTGAGAAGTAAAAACGTAAGGAAAGATATTTTTGACTCCTCCTGTATATAATTAATATCCATATGAATTTTTCCAAAATGCCAAATTTCTTTATAACACCATTTGCCACTGTAAGGCAGTACTGGGAAGCTATGTCAATCATTCAATATTTATAAACAGAATCCACTTGGATCAAAGAAGAGGAATGTCATAATCTGGTAGAGGATCTTGGTGAGCATGAAAATGACATTCAGGGCAGGAAGTAGGTGGAGGAGAAAGGAAACTCTTTTCGCAGGGGGGAATCTGGAGGTTCTTTACTCCAAATGGCACTCACCTGTATCTGTACATTTAAATATAGTTGCGGTCTTGCTCATCGGATCTCTCACACTGTGGTATTAATAATTAATTGTGAAATTAATTATGACTAGATACACTGATCTGAGAGGGGTCTTAAGGATCATTCATGTTTCTTGGCCTCACTTTAGGGAAGAAAACTGAGACTTAAAGAGGGTAACTGACTTGCCAAGGAAATGAAAGTAAATTAGTGTCAGAGTTTGGGTAAAGGGTCGAGGCTTCCTGAGGACAGTGTGGTCCTCTTGCCAGGGTCCCATCTGGCAGCACATGTGCTGGCTGCACAGCGTCTGAGCCCTTATACTGCAACACCTTGGTAGTGCCCCACAAAACTACAGAGATGGCTATGAAAGATAGCTTCAGTGGGAAAAAACATCTTCTCACAAGGTTTTTTTTTTTTTTCCTTTTGTTCAGGTTTATATAGCAACTGTTGTAACACACTGAGATTAATTTTCACATAAGACCTATTTTTCCCTTGGGAATCAGACATCATTTCATTTTTCGTTCCTTTCTCATATCATGACACTGTCCTCCCTAGGGATGATTTGTTGTATAGGTGGAAAGCTTCCCACAGACACATACAAAATGAGACAGAAAAATCCAGCAATCCCTGCCTTTGTCTCTTGACTCCATCTTTTCTGTTCTGGCGTTTGTGCATTTTGGACCAGGATGCAGGAGTTCCTTCAGAGATAAACTCTCAGCGATATTTTATAGTTAGGGCAAATAGAAACTAACAGTAGATCAGATTACTATACGACCTATAGAATTTATCATTAACCGTTCTAATGACCATCTGATTAAAATACATCACAACCAAACCCAATCAAATCACCGAACTCTATGTGCAAACTCTTTAAATAATATAACACACATTTAATAAATATGATTTTTATGTATGTTCATGAACACAGATATATAAATACATATTTTAATGTGTTCAATACATGTAGTATGTTCTGTGTGATTTATCTAACATAGATTTAGTATGTGTATGCTTATACACATATGTATATAACTATATATGTGTATGGTCAAGTGAAATTAAAAGTATATCCTGCAACCATATGTTACAATCCTAAATTTCATAGGATTTAGCAATTAGGATGCCATTACAAAAATCCTGAGGTTTGAGGGGTAGTCATTTGACCTCACAGACCCCCTCCTTAACTGGGCTCTAGAGAAATATGACACAGGATCCCTATACTCATACAAATTAAAATTGGTTTAGCCAAGTATCATTACAACAAAATGATACATTATAAAATATGACATTGGGATATGATTTGTAAGTTGAATTTTAATTTTGTTTTAAAAAGTACCTAAATGTTTAAACCTACATTAAAGTCTAGCCTACTTGTTCTTTTTTCCTTCTACATTAGCATAATTTAAAATACAAGTTTTTCAGGGGAAATTAGTGACATGCACAGAGATTTATGTAGAATGATGTTCACTGAAGCACTGTAATAAAAAATGCATGAACGCTAAAATTCCACTGGAAGAAAAAGATTAAATGAAAAGCATAGTGTGGGTATATCCATATGACAATGCCACACAGCTAGCTGTTAAGGAAAACTTATTTCAGAAGAATATTTTAAGAAAAGGAAAACATTCATGACATAATAAATAAAAAGAGTAGGGTACTACATAGTACATATAATTCCAAGTTTGAAAACACATTACACAAATACATAAACAGCTAAAAGACTAGAAAATAAATATTCCAAAATGATAATAGTAATTACTGTTGGGAGGTAAAATAATAGGTTGTTATAATTTTCTTCTTTATATATTTATTTACAAATTCTCTACAATGGATGTGAATTTCCTTCATACAGGAAAAACAAAAATCCAGCGCTAGTAATTTGAAAGATTCTTAAAGACTGATCCCCTAAATTATGCAAAACTCCATGCAGCAGCCTGTGCCCTCCCCACCTTGCCATTGCAGCTTGGTTATGCACGCAGTCCCGTGCAAATGTCCGGGATCTCTCAAACACTGGGCCAAGCCAAGCACTAATGAACACACTGTTTTCCAAAAATAAACAGCAAAATGAAGGAAGACGCTGAATTCTGAGCATTGTATGCTACATATTGATTGTAATTATTAATAACAATCTGCTTAAAAAGATACTTAATAAAATAAAAATAAATGGGATTGAAACTAAGTCCTTAGCTGTCTAAGGTTCATTCGGGTGCCAGCTTAACAATTATTTGCATTTAGTATAGACAAATTTACTGTTATTATCATTTTTATTAACGTCATCAATTTCTCTGATTTACTTTCACACATTCAAGGGGAATCAACATCACTAATTTTCCAGCCTATAATGTGTATGTAACAACCAAGCCTGGTGTACATCTCTCATGTGAAATTAATTCTTTCTTATTTTAGTTGTTTTGGATTCTGTCCTGATCAAATGAAACTCAAAATGCTATTTATTTTTCTCCTCTAAAACACAAAACCTCCTACTCAGAGGTTGCCAAAACTGCATCAAATGAGAGGCTAATTAATGTGTTTATTAAGTTTGCTCTGAAATAAACACATATTTTCAAGAGTGAAAAGTCTTCTTTTTCTTTTTTTTTTTTTAAACAAGTGCCAGGTGATAGCATCCATTAAACACAAACACTGCATACTCAGAGGAGAACTTTCTACAAATATTTTTAAAGGCTCCTTTTGGCTCTGAATAAAGCAATATACTGGAACTGCCACAGGAGCATGAGTCGGGCTGTGAGAAGCCATAATCGGAATACGCTAAGAAAATGTAAGCAAAAAATTGCAAATAAAACTGCTTATATTCATGTAACTTGTTTGGCGACAGCCGTATAGCATAAGGAAAGCTGCTATAACTCATAACAGCATCTTGTAATAAAACAGCTCTATGCATCCCTCTCAAACTGTTCAGTGCTCAAATCTCATCAGATGGCTGAGTAAGCATTACACTTTGGGACAGTAAATCTGTTTCCAATATGGTGTACATTCACAGATAGGCGCTTTAGTATTCATCCTAAGACACTTCCAGCTAAGTACTTATGAAGAAAGGGTAATCATATATTTAAATATCGGGATGCTATTTTCTCTGTCTATTTTAGTAATCTAGTTCATACTAGAGCAAACCTAAATGGATCTCAGGAAACCTTCAGCAAACTCAACCTTGACTCGCATTGCAAAATCTCAACCATCTCCAAGAAGCCTTCCCTTCTGCTGTGGCAATACTCTGTGCTTCTGTGGGCCGGGGTAGTTTCTGTCTGATATTAGCATTATAGAGCCCTTTTACCTCTCTGGCATGGACTTGTGAATTTCCTGAGAGCTTGGACTATACCTTTTTTCATGTCTGTATCCCCAGCTCCCAAACAAAACTAGTGACAAAGCCAGCCATAGGTAAGTGTTTGTTGACTGAGTGATCTCCTATGGTTTAAAGTAACTAGCCTGGATTTGAGGTTTCGAATCCTTTTCACAGCCCTAAGGTTTGAATGGGGGTGAAAATAAAGCAAACAGTGGATGAGGTTTTCAAGCTGTTTACAGACATTCATTTTTCTGAGGGATCCATCCCTAGTTCGAGCTTTGGAAAAGATTCCTTTTATGCTGGTACCAACCCACTGGGATCAGAGAGAAGGGACAACAGCGGTCTTTGTCCCTCCCATTTTTCTTTGCGGTACTACATCCACGGCAAGCTTACCTGCCTCAGCATAGGGACACAAAGTAGGAAAATTATTAGGGGCAACAGAAACATTCTCTTAGAAAAGTGATTTTTTAAATTTCAAAGCACCCCCTTACAGATAAAGATTTTAAATTAGATAGTTTAGATAAATAGATAGTTTAGATAAATTAGATAGTTAGATAAATTAGATAGTTTAGAACTCTAGACAACTCTAAATGTCCCATTTACTACGTGGCTGGTTCGCTTTAGATGAGTTTGAGCTCTGACTGATCAGGAATGCCCACCTCCCTGCTGCCACCCTCGTCTCTGCAATCGGTTCCCTTGGTTTGTCTTTCAAGGGCTACTTTTGCATGTAGGTGTCCACGTCCGTGCCTAGAGAAATGGAAATCGCTAAACGCTGCGGTCTTAACCAATTCCGTGGCAGCATTATCTCGTAGAGAAGAGTACAGGCAGAGCCTGATGGTATATTTACATGGGAGACTTGGTGAGATTTGGGCCACAAGAAATGCTACCTCTCCACTAAGTGATAAGCAGAATTCAGAGTTGGGAAGTTGGCCCTGTTTATGGGGGGACACAGAATGGCGCTGGTGGGCAGTGAGGCTAGAGGAAAACACAGCACTCTCTGACACCCGAAAGATCCAACAGCTTTTGGGGGTTCCTGGGCTCAGCCTTCTGGGCTGGGACAGATTTTCCCACAGGAGGTCTGTGTCAACAGGTGAATGCGTTCGAGCTTATGGGGATTTGCAAATAGAACTGTAGCATTTCCAAAGTCATTTGTCACTAGGATTTTCACTCACAGTAACAATCTGGTGGTGACGAACACTGTTTACAAAGTATTTCACCATTAATGAAGACTACCCCCCAAATAACACTTTGGAGTAGGGACTAAGACACCAATTGTACAGAGGAACACACTTCGCCCCAGAGAGACCTAAGACTCATCCAGCATCACGTGGCTCCCCGAGGTCTGCCTTAGGCATGGAGCCACGTCTTTCTGCTTCAAATTCTGGGTCCTTTTACTGATTTCAAGGAGTTCAGAATATCTGAGTTGCTGGAAAATCTGTGCAGAGAGTAACAAGTGAGGAGGGAGGCAGGAGGTGGAGAGACAGGCACTGGGGTTTCTTGGCAGGCTGGAACTCTGACTTGCTCTGATCCAGCCTCTCTATTCACACAGGAAACAGCGGGAGAGAGACGGGAGATGAAGACCGTGAGGTAAGGATGGGTGAGAACACAGCAAGGAGCTGGCGGCTACAGCAGGCAAAGAATGGCTCAGCTCATCACTTAACAGGAATGAGGAGGTGCAAAGGGTTTCCTTTGGTTCAGGGAATGGAAAGGCGCTAGCCAAAAAAGATAGCAAGGAGGAGAGCTAAGGACCACCGCTCTGGGGTTTAAATGATAATACTTGCATGGATACTGCAGAGCAAAGGGAATAATTTCCAGCTCATGCTTCCTACTTTTCTTTAACCTTGTTAAAATATAGACAGAGTCTTTACTTCATGTAGAATGTAAAACTCATAAGTATAATGTAAAACTCTACTCAATGAATCTAGGGAAAGGAACCATGAACTTGACCAGCTGATGACAGAGCGGGATGAACACTGATCTAGGAGGTGGGAACTAGGGGTCCAGCTCTAAACTTAGAGGCTTATGTGATCTTGGCCACCACAGAAGCCCCAGAGTCTCAGTTTTCTTATCTGTCAAATGAGTGGTTTGAAACAGATGGTCCCTAAGGGTCTGTCTGGTTCTGGTATTCTCCGGCCGTGGCACTTTTGAGAGCTTCCATGCCCTCATCGTCCATGCTTTCCAGAGAAATAGCATCTGTCACATCAATGACACAGCATTTGTATCCCTCCCTTTATTTCTCTCCTGCTAAGGTGTTTTAATCCTGACAGTATAATAGAATAAATCACAGCCATCAGAGATGGGAGTGACACTGGCCACACACATTAGAGATAAACAGTCAAAAATCACTCACCCATGCCTTCCCCTTGGCCCAAAGCCTCTGCTGTCTGACAACACTAAGCCTGAACTATGATTTCCATCTGGCTGCACAGATCTGAACACCAAAATAACCCTCTGCATTGTCTTAATAGCTGTAATGATACTCTGCTTCTCAGCAGCCTGGCTGTTCAGACCATCTCAACATTTGGATTTGATTTCTTCCCTCCAGCAAGTGTAGAGGGAAGTATGCTTGTTACATAGTCAATCAACAAACATTTTCTAGCCCCTACAAACAGCAGCCACTCAAATCAGATGGCTTAAGTTTAGTTCTCTTCCATTCCTTACATACAAGGGGCCTGTCCTTAGTAGGGTAACTAAACCCTCTAAACCTTGGTAAGTCCTTAAGAGTAGTGATGATTTTCATGTACAAAGCTCATAGGTTATGATGAGACAGTAATTGTTCAGTACATTTAAGCTACTAACATTATTGTTACAACTCTTTTGTCTCTGTCTTAGACAAAAAGGAGAGTACTATGGTGATAGAGAATTGGGGAAATGGATGATGGTGACAAAAAATTCCAAAAAGACAGAGTTTTCAGAATAATTGCTTGGCCTGGGGGCTAAGTCAGTCATGCAAATGGCAAATTTTCAAGCTGAGCTCTTAGCCACTTCTTTGCTTTGTTTCCTCAACACTTGGCTTAGCTGGTATTTCTGCATCTCTCTATGAAAGTTACCTGTGAACAAGAAGCTGTGATAGGCCATACAACCAGGGATGGGTATGTTTTTAGATGACAGAGGATTGTCTGGTCTTTAAAAAGAAAAAGAAAAAAAAAAAGATTCTTCTCTCTTAAGGAAAAAAAAACAAACAACTATGATATACCAGAATTAAATCAGCTCCGAAAAGCCAAGGAATCACTCTCCTCTAAGGGTGACTGAGGAGTAGGAACTCAGTACTCATTGTGTATAGAGGGCAGGGGAGTAGAGGCTAGCAGAGGGCACCTGGTTTGAGATAAAGAACAAAAGGGTTGGACCCACCGTTCTGATCCAGAAAGTAAGACTTATGGATAAGGGCCAAGATCTAATTGAAATGTGCTTTCATCGTGCTCTATGAAATGTCCACTGCTCATATCCGAAACTCAGCAAATCTAGTACAAGGGGTCAGTTTACTACCTTCATGTATGAATTGAACTCAGAGACTCCAAACTTCCATCAGACACACCTGAACCCCATGTAGGACTCTGGATGTTCTCTCCCTTGAGCAACCCTGGATGGCTTTTACCTATTCTCCCTGCTGCCTCTCTAACTACCTTAGGATCTGTTTCCCACAGAGAAGCCAGGGACTTCTCTACAAGGTAAATGATATTATACTGCTCTGCAGCTGAAAATCCTCCAGTGAATTCCCACTGTCCACTTAGCTTTAATCATCTATGATCTCTGTACCTGTTTTTTCACTTTTAAAATTGGGGAGATATTGAATGGATACATGTATGGTGCATGAAAGAATTCCTGGTACTTCATAAGTACTCAACCAGAAAGTATTATAATTAAAAAAACAAGACACGACAAAACTCTATGAAAGAAGGTGGCTTCTGTTCATTTCATTCCTGACCCAGTCCCTTTATAAAATGTGCTGAATCCCGTACATAGAATGCTGAACTCTTCTAATTCTGTTAAAGACTGAAAGCAAGTAGCTTAAGCTACTGCATAATTTAACGTTCTTCGACTAATCATTCTCCTGAGATGTAAACCAAGGTTGAACAAAAGTTAAGTTGTTCACACAGATATTAATTTTCTATGTTTTATGGCTTTGTGATCAAGTTGCTTGTGTTTCCTGAAAAGGGTTAATAAAAGGACCTTGTAAAGGTTTTCTGAGAACCGAGGCTGAAATTATAGCTTGTGTTAACATTGCTGTTTTTGTTAGCCACCCAGTAAATAAGCAGGATGTGTGCTTAGAGGATCTAGAAAAGAAGCAAAACTTGTTGGCTTTCACTCAGGGTTTGGCTAAAAACACATCGTGACATGCATGGCACAGGCACGTCCTAGAAAGCTCTCCGGGTACCAGAGGTGGCCAAGAGGCAGCTCTGGCTTGGTGTGGCACCAAGATCACTTGATCATGCCTGAGAATGTGGTGGGGGAGGGGGTGGGGGGTGGTCTCGCAAAGCCAGCCCTGAGTGAAAAAAACCTGAGCCTTCCGATGTTCTTTCCCAATGTGCCGTGGCCAAACCGAAACAACACGGGGGAAAGCTGCCCTGTGGGGAGGTGAAAAGGGGATGTGGGGGCTGCGGGCAGAGCTTAGGGACCGGATGTGATCCCTCCAGATTCTAATGTGTGATGGGAATCCCCTGTTCAACAAATATTTATTAAATGTCCCCGTGCATGGCACTCTGGCTGGTATTAAAGGGGACGGAAAGTTGAATGAGGCACTGTCTTCGTCCTCAAGGAACTTGCAGGGTAAGCCTGCTATTCTGCACTTTCTGAGATCTGATATAATAGCTTCTAAGGGGAAAGAGCAATATCAGGTTTGTTAGGCATGCAGTTAGGAATCTCACATGCACTACAAACAACAAGAACAAAAAACAACCAACCAGGCAACTCTGTATTTTTAAAACTTTTATGTAAAACTATTCTAAAATTAAAAGTTTATTAAAAGTTTTTGAAAAACCAACCAACCAAAGAAACAGGAAAGAAAAGTACATTTCTTATGCAAACAAAATCCAAAAAACCAAATCACAAACCTTCTAAAATTTAGTAAGTACCAAGCCACATCTTTATCACAAGCTCAACGCCTTCTTTTTAAATCAGCCGTTTCCCAGCTAAGAAGTCCTACGCTGGCAGCTTCAGGAGCTACATCTTTTCTATAGATAGTCTTCTTTTGGCCTACATGACGATGCTTAAAACGATGTAGCTGCCAAAGGCCTTAACCAACTTTGCCCTGAAAGCAGATGCTGAGAAAAATTCTTGTGAACAAGTATATTATTTGGGAAGTGGTTCAAAGGAACAAGAGTGAAGGACAGGATGAAAAAACAGGACAGGAGGGAGCACCAATATAAGAATCTGTCATAGAGTTGGTCATTGCTGTGGGTGTTTAGTGATGGTGGAGCTGGAACCTTAGGCTGTGCTTCTCAGGATGAAGGGGAGGGGCACTTATCCTTAGCTTCCTATCCACTGGCTTCTGAACTTATTGGTCAAGGGAGCCCCACAGCTGCCAACGGTGGACATTCTTACACTCCACTGTCCCCGTCCTTAACGGCATTCAGTACTTTATCATCAGAAAATTCCGGGGCAGGAGATGAGGCCAGCATGTGGGCAGAGCCTACTTAAACTGCCCCAGGAGTGGCCATTCCAGCAACATTTGGGATTACCATATATATACACACTACTATATATAAAACAGATGATCAAAAAGGACCTACTGTATAGCACAGGGAACTCTACTCCATATTTTGTAATAACCTATATGGGAAAAGGATCTGAAAAAGAATGAATACATGTATAACTGAATCACTTTGCTGTACACCTGAAACTAACAAAGTTGTAAGTCAACTATACTCCAATAAAATTAAAACAAAGAAGCAATGTGAACCACAAAAAAAAATAAAAAATAAAATCTGAGAATTTTATGAAAATAAAATCCAGATTTCTCACTTTTCTTGAAAAGTCGGAAGATCTAACAACACTAGAGCTGAATTCCCAAAGGCACCAAATTACCAGAGCTGAGAGGCACAGTCCAAATCAGGACAGTCTCCACCGTGACACATGGGTGAAAACCCAGTCTGCTTGGTTTCTTGATATGCTACCTTCCCTGTGAGTGTCAGACTTTCAACCTCACTTGAACTATTCTCAGGCTCAATAAATATTCACATTGAAAAGCAGGTAGGAACCCAATATTAACATTATCCTTCCTCACTGGCTTCACCTTTCACCATACATGTAACCTGGCTGTCTTTCTTCTGAGGGTAGGTTTCAATTTGTCGTGACTGCTTTGACATTGAAGGTGTTGGATCAATTGACACAATTAATTGATTACGTGCTACATTCCAAGCCAGGTGCTCAAATTAAACCTCGCTTTTAATGTTTAACAAAATGTACAACAAGAAGCAGGGGTTCTAGAAGAATCAGTCCCTTTGCTTCTTCTGACTCATAACAAATAGGTGGACCCTGGCAACCAGGGACCTATGATAACTGATACAGAGTCAAATGGTTGCTCATTATTGGTCTGGTTCGGAAACATGAGGTAATGCGCTCCTGGCTACATGGCATTTATTAACCAAAACCCTCTAAGAATTATGAGGTGCTATTAAAACTGGAATTAGGGGCTTCTGCATGAAAAGTGAGATTCCAAGTCACTATGCTAAGCATAAAGCCCTGTAAGCTTGAAATGCTATTAGTTACCAAAGAAATTGTTACAATCTGTAGTCTGTGTCCTGTTGCACTCAATCCTTTGAGATGTTTCATTTATATAAAAGTACAGTTTTAAGAATACTCATGCCTATATCCAACTCTGCACCCCTCCTCCACTCCCCCACCAGAGGGTCTGATTGAATCGGCTTGGGCATGGGGACTTTTCAAAACTCCCCAGAAGAGTCTGATGAGTTGCCACTGGTCCAGAAACAGAAATGAAGTGAGGGGGTGGCCCCACTTGCTGTCCCCTCACTGCTCAGCTAGGACAACTCAGCACTTTGCTGTAGCCTCCCTGCTGTTCAAGCTCTCGGTTTGTGAAGCACAAAGTGTTAACTGGGTCATCTCCTGGCTGGGCTTTTGCAACCAATATAAATGGGGGTCAAGAGTGTGAGCTTTAACTGAATTGCCACTGTGAACTAAGGAACATTTGAACCCGAGGTTCCCAGGTGGACGGGGACCTTTTTAAAGTTGATGGGGTCACCTGAATTTGCAGTCATTTTGAGAGGGCTTTTGGGGGGCTATGGATATTTATCCTGCAGTTGACTGGATCTTTTTTTTTTTTTTTTGAGGACATTAAAGTAATATTCCTCTCTTCTGTCAATATTCCAGCTACAGCAAATAGATCCACAGAAACAAATTTAATCCACTGGAATGACTCTCTAAATAAATTCAACATTTTGGTTCACAGTGCTGCAAATAAATTGAGCGCTTTAATTCCCCATATGTGGAGTGGACCTGAACTGTACAAGGAGAGACAGAGAGGCACCTATTATACAGTCAAGGTGGCCATGGAAGAGGGGGAATTGAAAAGGAGGCAGTTCAAACTATTTTTAAAATAAAATGCATCCCACTGGGACAGCAACTGCCCGATGCCTACTATTCAGAAATCAGGGTGAACAAAGGGAAGCTTCACATTTGGTGGTTCTGGCCAAAGAAAAAGATCTGGAAAAGGGAGAAGAATAACAGGTTCAGCTGAGAGTATAACAGAGCCCATCTGACTTTTCTGTGTGTGTGTGTTTGTTTGTTTTTTTTCCATTCCCAGAAAGATCTTTCTATCCTGGAGAAAATGTGTTAAAGATAATTCTCATAGTAACTTTGGTAAAATATTCCAAATATTATAAAAGGCTATTGGACATTATTAAATAAGTCTGTGTTGCACTTATTTTAATATCTTTGCACACACTCAGTATTTGTTCTGACGGCTCCCAGCAGAGATTTATTACTAAAGTAGATCTGACTTGAGGTTGAGTGGAAAGGAAAGCAGGAGGAATACTGAGTAACTTGGTGTTATGATGGAGTTTGGCTGCAGCAGAAAAAGAGGTCTTGTGAGATACGTGTGCCGATTAAGGTGCTCAAGAAATGAACGTGAATTCATGTTGGATAGACACCAGCCCCCTCCTCTTCATATGTCCCTAGGGATGCTTCTGGAATTGCCAGGGCTGAAAATTAAATTAAAAACCTAAAACTATGACACTGAAAATGTAATGTCTCCTTTGATACTATCAGCATGACGATTCATCAACGGGTGGGGCAGCACCCCTCCTGGACCCAGACTGTAAGGCATCCTGAGACAGACGCAGGCAATTAATTACTCGACCTCTCACAGTGCCGTTTTTCTAAAGCTTCCGGTCGGAATTATATCCTGTCACCAATCGCATTGCACCAAAGGCTCCCTACACGTATGACATAGTAGGTCCCTGCAGAGACAGGACTGCAGTATGTAGCACCAGCCTAGAAAAGCCAATAGCATCACTGGATCGCCAATACTCTGAAAAAGCAAATGGTAGTGAAACTCAATATATGTGCGTCCAAGTGTGTTGCAGAAAACTCTTGCAGGTTGGCATTTCACAATGTGAGATTTGATACTGTCCTGCTGGACAGAAACACAACCCAGATTTCTAAGTGGATTCCTTTTCTGAGTCATGGAGCTTTAAATTCTTCTCATTAGAACAGGAAACAAGCCACTGATAAAAATAAATTCTCTTGTTGCAGCCTCCACCAGTCAGAACAGAAAGCTGCAAAGCACTTTGTTTATCTCCTATTCACAGGAGTCCTAGCATCCACATGCTGGGGAGGCTGAGTCACTCATAAAGAGCTAATGACAACAGTAACAGTCAGGAAGGGCCAGCAGGATTCTGAGGGCTGAGCTCTCTCCACAGAGGTGATCCGGAGGTTAAGCCTTGTGGGACTAACAGATCTGGAATAGGCAGGTAGATACTCTACAAGGAAGGAGTGTGGACACGGGAAAGTTCATGCTCTTTCTCAATGGCAACAGCCTAGAGGGCCCTGGCATGCAACATAAGTGACTGAAGAGGAGGACGGGTACTAAGATAAAAAGCAGTGATGGGGCCCCTGTAGCGAACGGGAACGTGAATGGATTGGCTATGCGCATGCCATTCTAAACGTCTAACGCAACCTGTAGGCCACCTAGGGGCCAAGCATGGCCTGTGCGCCTTGACGTCGTGACCTCTGATTTAGGGGATGAAAAGGAAGCCAACGCTTGGAAGTGGAGTGGGAAATAAGACAGGTGCTGTTTTATTTATTTTTACCTGGAATGAATGCTAAGTCAAATTTAGACTAAGTAGAGCATCGAAAGGAAAGTAAGTTTTTTTCTACTCTCTCTGCAGGATCTTCGGCCTCTTCCTGTCCATTGATTGCCTGTGTTCTCACATGAACCCCTTTATCTATGCTCCTTGTATATTCTTTCCTGGCTGATCACACCAAGTCCCATAAAATTATTAGCTGTCAACTCCTAAATCTCTATCCAGCTCAAGCATCTCAGCAGAATTTCAGAGCTGTACATTTAACTGCCTATTAGACATCTACACGTGCATGGCCTAAGGGCACTTCAAACTCGAAAGGTCCACAGCTACACATCCTATCTTAACCCACGAACCAGCCCCTCCTCTGTTTGAAGCCCCGGTTATGAGCAGGAACATTTAGTCTGTTGCCATAACCAGAAACTTCGGCAATGTCCTGGACTCCTCTTCCCTCCCTCATCTTGCTTGCCCCCTCAGTTGCCAGAAAAGTATTGATTTCATATTCTCAGCATCCTCTGCTTTGCTAGTCAAGTTACCAACTGGCAGGAATGAAACACCCACTCAGGCACACACACACACACATCTGGTATGAGTTCCTGATTTATTTAGCCAATAAGAGAAAACGAGCAATGTACTGTGGTCACACAGGGCAGCAGATGAAACATAATCCTTTTCCTATATTTTCCTTGCCCTGGATCCATATGAGGTACTCCGTTGCTGGTACTACTCTTTGCATAGGCAGGCTAATAAGAGCAAGAAAAACATCCAAAATTCTTATAATACCACGTTTCTATACTCTGGCTTGTGTTGCCATTCCAGGGGAACTTGAACTAACTATCTTAGGCATTTCCGTTTAAGAGATTATTTACAAGCAGTGACCTTCTCTGGCTCTTTAAGTAATCTTGGCATCAGGAAGGCAGTATTCTCTCTGCAGGAGAAGAGAACGGTCAATGCCCAAGAGATCCAGAACATTATGCCTGCCTCCACTTTTATAGGGTCCTAAAAAGTCAACAGTCTTTGCTCCCCAACAACATCTCTCAAGTCATCTCTACTATCCCAGTTCAGGCTACTAGGCTCCCTTGCCTAAATAAAACACAGCCTCCTACCCCACTTCACTGACCATCTTGTCTCCCTGTAACATACTCCATCAACTGAAGCAAGCATCGTTTCTCTGAAATGCCTTCAGGAGCCAGTTTCTCTCTCCCACTCCATCTCATCTGTCCCCACACCACATTCAGCTAACCTGAACTTCTTTTAGATCCTTGGAACAACTCATCTTTGTCCCATCTAGATCTTTGCATATGTTCTATCTTTTGCCTGAATGCTCTTTCTTGCCTCTTTGATCACCCACCTCTTCCTCATCCTTCAAGGGTATGAAAGGACCCCTGATGCACAATTCTGGGTTAGATACCTCTCCAAAGCCATCCAGTATTTTCCCTTTTGCGCTGTTTATCAGACCATATCTAGTTCTATGTCTATTATTTCTTTCCTCTTTAGGATTGCTGAGTTTTGTGAGGTTAGTGACCATGTTTGCCTTATTCACTGCTGTGTCCCATAACTTAACACGATTGCCTCGCGGGCACCCCTTATTAAATAAGGCAGTGCTTCAGATGTAGAGAACAAATGTATGGACACCAAGGGGGGAAAGCCGCGGGGGTGGTGGTGGTGGGATGAATTGGGCAATTGGGATTGACATGTATACACTGATGTGTATAAAACGGATGACTAATAAGAACCTGCTGTATAAAAAAAAATAAATAGAATAAAATTTAAAAATTCAAAAATAAATTAATAAAAAAAATAAGGCAGTGCTTTAGAAACTCAAAGACTATCCATGATACAAAAAGGCATGCCAGGGGAAAGACTGATGGAAAAAGGCAATTTAAATGGTCAAGCAGTGGGACAACATTGAAATGTTGGAAGCTTCCCATGGGATGAGAAACTTGGAAATAAAATAAGAAAGATAATGGTCATGACGTAGTGAACATCGATATAAAGAAGCCAGGGAAAAAAAAAAGACAGTCTTAGAAGATTCTACCTTAAAGGCAGGAGTTATGATACCATTCCCCAAAACGGGGAAAAAATGAAAACAGATTTTGAGGAAAAGAAAATTAAGTTCTCTACTGGATTTTCTATGAAAAATATTCCAAGGGCAGTTGGGAACGCAGACATGGGAGCTTGGAAAGACTGCACTTGTTTCAGACTTGAGTGCCACTAGTATTGGAGGCATATATTATCAGGCCAGTCAATAGTCTTTACCTATGTCTGATATCAGAACATTTATTTTTATATCCTATATGGCATTTATTCCATCAGGCTTAGAAAGTACTCACTATAAGCTACCTCTAGGTATAGCCTAAGCCCAAGACGTGGCCAACTGAAGTCAGAGTGACAGAGGAATGAGCATGTGTCCCATGCCAGGCCCATCTGAATCTTCCTTAGGAATGTTCTGCTGATGATTGCAGAAGACTGTTTCCAATGATGCTACTCAGGGAAGAGATATGAGAGTGGGGTTATCAACAGACAACTTCCAACAGATCTCTCTCCAAAGTAAAGCCAAGTGAAGAGAATGAGAAAAAAGACTTCAGTGTGAGGCCAGATGTATTGCTAGATTCTCCAATGACATAAGACAAAGCAACAGATTTTTTCATAAGCTAATTTCAGTTGAGATATTATCCTACTTGTAACTCAAAGAGTCTTGAGAAACAGAAGCAGTGAACATTCAGATTGTACAAACAAGACTGTTCTAAAGGAAGTGCCATGGAGAAGAAAGAGGGAAGGTCTCAGGTGAAATGGAGAATTACCACGGAAAAAGAACAGAAAAAGGAAGACAATTCAAAGAAAGTTAGATCCAAAATTGAATGCAAAATTAACAGTAGATAATTACCAAAAGAATAACAACTGGGAAACATGAAGACTGTAATCCTAGAAGGGCAGTGAATACAACAATGAAAATCCAGATAAGTTCAACTCTCTAAGTGAAAAGGACTCTAAATTATTACATGTAGAGTGATGAGAATGAAATAATTTTCATCCAGAGTTTATATGCATAAAATCTTCTTATAATTTAAACCCATTCCTAAGATTTACATGCCATTTATATGCTATAAAACAAACATCTTAAAAAAAAATTGTATCCAGTGACACTACCTTAGAGCATTTTTCCAATCTTTTTCTTCTTTTTACTTGTAAAATTGTCGGACTAGCAACTCTTACAGTGTGTTGGCATCAGCTGACAGTTGCTACATGGTATTTTTCATTCCTTTCTAAAAATAGGGAAATAACCTGTGAGTTATGTTCATCTTTGGGAGCAAAAGGTACGGTGCGTAGGGAGTCAAACACACGCTATCAACAACTGGAAGAGAAATTCTGGCTTTGAAGATGTCAGAAGTTTTGCAAGTCACAGGAAACAAATCGAAGGTGTGGGCGTGGGAAGAAGGGAGATTTGTGTCACACACAATATTGTAAGGGTTGGAGGGAAGATGATCACCACTCTTGCTGACAATAGTATTAAAACAGTAGTAATCATAACTGCTAGCATGTATTCAGCACTTTATTAAAAGAAAGACAACATCCATAGCATACATGCATAATCGTAAGAAAGGATCCCAATAATCCTATTGATGGAAACATTTACAAGAACAGAAAATAAGACTTAGTCTAGTCTGTGCTCTAGAATGTGATCAAGGTCATACTGATCAAACACAGCAATACTGGGATACAGACACAGTTTAACTCTGGGCCTGCACTGTTAACTGCTCTCCCATATGCCTTTCAGATGAAGCAACAAGCATTCAAGTTAGCCAGCAAGAAGATAACAGATCATCTTACATTGAAATGTTGTAGAGCCCTTCTTTTTCTAAAGGTTTTTTTTTTTAAAGCAACAACACAACCAAAGACTAAGAAGTAAAACACTATTCTCAGTTGAGGTATGAAAAGAAGTCTTGCCTAGGGGTGGAAGAATAAATGGAAAGCAATCTTCTCAAGGTACTGGTCAGCCTTCCAAATACTGACCAACCAAACTCCTGAACTTCCCTAAAACATAATGGTTTATTGTGGCAGATAAATTGAAAGGCTGGGGTTTTCAAAATAGAACCTAACTGTTGCTTTGGGTACAGTGGAAAAATAAGTATTTTAACACAATGGTATAAACAGAAATGCTCACAGGTTTCCAATGTACTTCAACAATTATACATTAATTGAATCGATACAGGTAACACTTGAGTTTACTGGTAGTTCATGAGTTTTCAGCTCATTAGCACATGTTTAATTTACGCTATGCCAAATTACACAGAGCAAAAACGTATTGCCCAAATTATTCTAAAGATCACAAGAGTGAAAATTAGTTTATGAAATGCCAAAATCAAACCTAGCCTCAAATGTGTACGTGTGTGTGTTGATGTATTTTTAAAGGGTATCAAGGGGTTAGTGAAAGTTGTTTCTGTGCTAGATCTGATGGAGAGAAGAGATGCAAGCATCCTTTCAAAAATCCAGTCTTCCTCTAGTTCTTTCTTCAGCCTTGACCCAAACAGACAGCCTGAGGTACAGAGATAGAATTCAATCTTGGCCCCCTCTCAAGGGACTTGCACTACTAACTGGAAAGAAGGGCTGTTAGAGGGATGAGAAGCCTGGCGGAACTCTCTGGCCCACTGAGCCTTGGCTATAGCCCAGAAACCAGTCCGTTCTGCTTACCTAAGCAATAGCATTTAGAGAGTGACCCCTTTCTTGGTTAGTGCTCCGGGATGAGAGGTGGTGCAAAAAGCAATGACCTAGGGGAGGGAAGAGAATCAGTGCTCACAGCCTGGCACACATACTGACACTGGGAACTTTCTCCTACAGGGGTGGGTGGTGGAGAAGCACTGTAGGAAGGTAGGCTTCCGGGGAGTTTGGGATAGTTGTGCACATGGAGGGGAATGGGCAAGAACAGGAATCTAGATCAGCACTGAGGCTGGTGGTGCTCATTCTATGTTCCATCAACATTAGGGATTATACTTCCTATACTGAGAAAGGCTTATAGGTGTTGATACCTAAAAGGTTTCTCCATTGAATTTCATGGCCTTTGACTGAAGCTGAATGGCTTGTTCTCATTGGTTTACTTATTTATTTGAGAAGTGCTCAAACATAATGGTTTAAAACACAGCTCTTGAATCCAGCTCCCTGGATGTGAAACCTGTCTCCAGTTCCTCCTATGTTTGTGACCTTGGATGACGTATTTAATCTCCCCATGCCTAGGTTTCCTAATCCATAAAAAAAGGGATTAATAATAGTACCTACCGTACAACATTGCTCTGAACATTAACTGAATTACTACAAGTAAAATGCTTCGACAGGCACCTGACATGAAGAAAGTCTCCATAATTGTTAGCCATTATCCTTTTGTTATTATGATTGTTGTTGTTTAATACATCTGAAGACTGGATAGTAATCCTGGTGAAGCACAGAATTAGACCAGAGTCACAGGTACATAAATATGCAAAAGCAGAGCTCAAACCTAACTTTAGGCTCCTAAGCCACGGGAGGATGTCTTGTGTATCACACTGTTCCAAACCCAACTTCAGGGTACAAAAGAACAAGCTGATACAACCTGCCTGGGAACTTGGCTGACCTACATTATTCAAAGTGGCATCTATTTCAAAGATTAGGCGGGGACTAGGTCTGCCCAGGGATCAGACCACTGGTCACTTTTGTCAGGCGCATTAACTTTCAGACCACTAGGATGCTGTTTAGTGCAGGATTAGTCATTTACTAATTACTAATGACTTCAGCGGCCAGAGACCTAAGGTCAATAATTTTCTCCCTTCACACCAGGAGGATCCAGCATAGAGAGGCCAGACAGGTAATTTGCATTGTCTCTTCGTAGGAGAAGAGACCCACAACAGAAGGAGGCAGAGGAGGATTCTGTGTTGAAAGCAAGCAAAGAAGTTTTACTTTGACAGGCGTTTCCATAAGCTTCTCAGGGGAACATGTGGCTCATCTCTCCTGCTGGGACCTGGCAGGTTCTCACATTTGATACTTGCTGCCAGCCAGTTGGGGAAACAGGACAAGGTCTGACCCTGGCCCCAAATCACTTCTGCTAGCTGGCAAGTCTTTTCCCCTCTGAGCATCTGGAGAGTCATCCAACTGTGTGTGCCAAACTTGCTTGTATGTGAGAAGCACGTTTGTTTTATGATCAGTGTCTTGGGTTTTAAATAAGAATACCGTAGGAGATGATCCCGCTCTGATCCTTGCTAATGTACCTCTAGGCTAATAAGTGCCGAGGTGATCCTCCTCTTTGATTTCATGAATAAGAAAATAAAATGGGAAATGCATGACAGTTTTTAAAAAGTATTGTTATTACTGAGCGTAAAATTTGTTTTAACCCTCTCTGGAGTGGCTAGGTTTCACTTTAAAACTGCTGCTTGCTGGGCTTCCCTGGTGGCGCAGTGGTTGAGAGTCCGCCTGCCGATGCAGGGGACACGGCTTTGTGCCCCGGTCCGGGAAGATCCCACATGCCGCGGAGCGGCTGGGCCCGTGAGCCGTGGCCGCTGAGCCTGCGCGTCCGGAGCCTGTGCTCCGCAACGGGAGAGGCCACAACAGTGAGAGGCCCGCGTACCGGAAAAAAAAAAAAAAAAAAGTGCTGCTTGCCAGATTGCATCTCCTGTTCCTCCTCTCCTTAAATATGTGCTTATTTACTTCCTGCAGAGTTCAATTTTAGAACCCATCAAAGTAGATCCACTCAGACTGACTACATTTTCATGCATAAATTCATAGATGTCTTCAGAAGGAATTGCACTTGCATATGCAAATACTTCCAATGCCTTTTCATTTCTACTTTTGGCCTGCAGTTTTTAATTCATGCAAACACATTACACAAACAAATATGGGCTCAATAACAACACAAGGCATGTGTGAATTGTTAATTGCAAAGCTAGCAGTTTGATATGGCCAAGCGACTTCCATTATTATCAATGGAGAGGAACAAGATTAAACAGGAAGAATAAAGGTATATATGAAAATAAAATCCCAAGCACTTGGTTTCATTTTATGTAAATATTAATAAGGGAAAAGGTGATAGGCAAATCCACATTTCAACAATAATCTGGGATCTACAGCTCAGTGCACAATGATCCAGAAGCCAGGGTGTACCTTTAATGAGACTTAGGTAGGAGAGGCCACATTTCAGCCCAGAATCACGAGAAACAAAAACGTATGCAGTAGTATCATAAATAAAACCAAAAGTACAGCAGAAAATGAAAGGCTTTCAACCGTGTTGAACGTGCATCACCTTTCAAAATATTTGAGACTTGTATTAGAGATGCTCTTGGAAATAACAGGTAGGTGTCCTCATTTTTCATAGTGGATATTTAAGCCCTCCCTTAATTAAGCTGTGATTCCTCATATATATATATTTTTTTCTCCAATTCCCACTACATGCACTTTGGGGTCGGGTGAGAATTTAACAAAGTAAAACACTTGTTGACGGTACTCACAGATCAAACACATTTGATACAGAACAATTTTCAAGGAACCCTCCCCCTGTTTGCAAAGTGTTTCATTTACATGAAGGCAACTCAGAAAATAAGAGTGAAGATTAAATAAAAAGTGTATTCTGCAAGGGTCTACAATGGCAGTGGAAAAACAATTTTAGCTGCTTCTCCACTGATTTTGTTGAATATTCTATTAAATATAAAAGTTGAACCTAGGCTAAACAAGGAGAATTTGAGAACATGTTATTTTTAGAACAACCACTGGATTATAGGATATATACATATATATTACATATAAGTGGTGTTTTCTAATAAAAGATAAGTAAAGTAACTTAAGGAAGCTAAGACACCAGGAATGGAATTCCAAGCTGCTACAGAGTAAATGTTTGTGACCCTCCAAAATTTTTTACATGAAACAAAAACCACAGTGGTATTTGGAGGTGGGACTTTGGGGAGGTAAATAAGTTACAAGGGTGGAGCCCTCATGAATGGGTTCAGTGCCCTTTTTTAAAAGAGGCCCCAGAGAGCTCTCTTGCCCTCTTCAGCAATATGAGGATACAGGAAAAGATGGCTGTCCGTGGGCCAGGGAAAAACCTCTCACCAGACCCCAAATCTGCCAGTCCCTTGACCTTGGACCTCCCTGCTTCCAGAACTGTGCAAAATAAATTTCTGTTGTTTATAAGCCATTGGTTCACGGTATTTTGTTACAGCAGCCTGAAAGGACTAAGACGCAAGCTAAGGTATCTCATGAGGAATTAAGTTAGTCGCAACATTTACTGACAGGGACATAGAACAAGAACTACAGAATCGGTGTTATAAACACATGATGCCGTAACCCAGCAGGCAGGCCGTTGACCCTTGGCACAGGCAGAGCGACCCTTCCTGGTGCATTCACTGTATTTTTGTGCATACACTTGTAATTTTGCTAAGTCTTTATGTAAATCACATACACGGCAAGGCTGGTACACAAAGCACAACACGTGGAGCCCGTGAGCCAACTCAGACACACTGCTTCTCAGGACTGTTTGTGCTTGAGTCTACCTGTCCATACATTTATAGCAACTCATGACAAGTGATAACAAAATTCTCCACGGACAGTGACTATGAAGAGAATGCCAACTGTTAGCGCTTGGAGCGAAAACATTCTCCTCCCCAAAGAAATCAAAATACTATATGAAAATTAAGTTTGTGTGAAAGTACATGGGAATTATATCAGTGGAACTGAAATTGGAATTCACCTGTGCTCCAAAACAAACAAAAAAATGTGTAACTCAGAATTAACATCACATTTTTGGGGAGGGGAAGAGAGAAATTAAACATTATTGTATCAGGGGTGTGGTTCAAATATGTTTTTATCATTATAGCATTTGTTCAAAGAGAATATAACCAAGAAGCCCAAAGTGAGCAGCAGGAGAAATTTGAACTCTGGGAGGCTTGTGTGCTGGTTTCAAGGAAAATAGTTTAAAAATCACAGATAATTCCATGTTCCTCAAGATCAGAATCCGTGATGGTTTCAGGAATAACCCTCATGGGGTCAAGGGTCTGCTGTCTGTCACATCTGTCAAAACCTACCCTGGTAGGTCTCCAAAAGCAACTACCAAATTGTCAAAGAATTGAGTGTCTAGAACAAAAGAGGCCCTTGTATAATCCCCACAGGAGTTTGATATGGGTTAATGAGAAGATTGTTCTCTTAAACTAAACTTTAATGGGGAGTTGATGCCGGCCTGCTTTGCTCCCCATTTCTACCAACCTCTCTCATCGACGTGCAACAGTGCAAGCATGTAAGACAGCTCGGACCATCAGTGCGGTCAGCTCTACATACCTTGTCTTGGGAACTCATCTGACTCCCGGTGAACGAGGTCTGTGACTCGGTTTCCATAGTGCATCCTGCTATCGTGGTCATAGGCCTTCAGAGTCTCGCTGGAGCTGTAGGACTTCTGCGTGGGCACGCGACAGTCTTCGCTGTCTAGGGAAGAACTCGTGTAGCGACACTCTTTGCCACACCGCCCCCTGGTCAGAGAGCGATGTCGCCGATCCTTGACATCCATTATCCAGGTCCGGCAGAAGGCCGATGCTTTCCGAAAAGTCAGGCCTAAGTTTGGGCACTTGTCACTTGGCCACCTAAAAACATCACAGGAGAAAAACCCAGATTGTGATCCTAAGAAATGTTGCTTTCAGTTCTGACTCACGCCCTGACTCAGATAAAAACACAAGAAGGCAAATTTGGTCAGCGCTGCATCATTTCTTCTGCAAACGCTTAATGTATACTTAAACAATCAGCCTTAATAGAAGAACTCGACACAGTAAATTAATTCTCTTGCTGTTTAATTGAATAGATTTGGGGAAAAAAGTAATAGCAAAATAACTCATCTTTTGATTTTCTATATGTGCGAAGATGGCATGATAAGTCTGTCACTCTAATGCAAGATCTTACTGCAAAGTGGTTCAAAGCAAATCTGATTTTATCCCACTTTAATTACACTCTGTTTTTGCTATCGAAGGACTGGGGAAAAACAAATACCAAAATTAAATAAATAAAAATAAAAGAAAGGCGTATGAGGCGTAAATATATGCTGGTGATGCTTTAGTAATGGTACCAGGTCACATTCGACTAACATAAAATTTGCCTGGCTGCGTCTGGAGAATAATAATATAAGGCATTCTTGACATGCAATCTTCCTCTGATTTCTTTAATGAGCCTTCAGGAAACTCCTCATCCGTTTTCTCTTCTTCGCAAATCTGTATCTTGGACACACCTGGTCTCTTCTTTCCCCTAGTCACCTACCTACAGGACATCACCTTGCTCACAGAGGTCTAACTGGCACAACCCCATGACCATCAACCTAAGCCTACCCATACTGTCCCTTTCATGGCTGGGATATCCACTGTGGCAAAGAAAAACGGGGAAGAGCACTGAACACCGTAGGTAAGTTGATGCAAAGAAGCCTTTCCAACATATGACCTGGCAACCAGGGAGCCCCACAGCCTGCTGCTTAACACCCCGGGCCTGGAAATGTACACAAACATCATTCAGAAAACACTAGCCTTCTACCTAGCAAACAAGACCAAAACACTTAGATGCCACTAAGTTCCAAATGATAGGCTCTTAGTGATTTCAATGGCCATGCAAAATAGCCTGGACCATAGGGAAGGGCCTAGACAGAAGAGGAAAATACAAATTTTCATTAAAATGGCAAATACAACCCAGAGCCAGTATAATGATTTTTCTCTAGGCTACCGTTGCTCACTGCCTCCTCAATATGTCAGGAAATACTTGGGGAGCAGATCTGTAGTTTGGAACCCCTCTGCTCTTCTTTGGTTATTTACCATGCTGTAGTGGGATGCCTATGTATACCAAAGGACTAGCCTGGATGCACAGCAATGTGGATGGCATCTGCACCAAGACAGTGGAAGCCAAGTTATCCTTTCCTTGTCCTTTCATACCAAGAGGTCCTTCTGGATCTCATGAACCCTCCCTAATATAGAGTATCAAACTGCCTGTAATTGTGAACACCTTTGTTTGACAATTGGCAATGAAAAAGAGGGTATACGTGTTGTAAACAACAAGCACAGCTGTGCTGTTGCCACAGTCACTTATAAAAAGTTTAATTCTCAGTTTCTTGGAGCCTACAGTTCCTGACTTAGGAAGCAGAGAAGCATCTTTGAGAGTCACCAGTCAAGACCCCAGAGGACACAGTCAATGTCAGCGTGGAAGTTCTTGCTGCTGCAGAGTGAATGCAAGTGTCTTAACATTAATGCAATTTCTAGATGTCCAAAAACCTCTCCCTTAATTCCCAATGTGTGATCTCAACATTTTCGAATCCATATTACAGGCTGGTTAAGAGCATGGCTACTGGAGTCTTGTTGGATGCCAATCCCATCATGGCCACTGAGAAACCAGAGCCCTTGTAAAATTACTCCTGGCCTTCAAACTCCATTTCTCAAACAGTGAAAGTGGAAAATAATAGTATTTATTGCATAGAGTGTTTATAAAAATTAAAGCAGATACTGTGGTAAAGCTCTCAATATGCTGCCTAACAACATGGTAGGGACTCTATAAGAAGTGGTTTTTTTTTTCTCCTCTGAATGATTAAAAACAATTTTTTGTCTTAGGTAAGTAGTTGCAAATTTGCATAAGGCAGAGGGTAGAGATGATCACATGAGTCCCTGAAACTCAAACTTCTAATGATAGATATCAATACCTGAACAACACACAGATAAAGGAAGACCTTTAGCACCTACCAAGGATGTGTAAGAATGTGTGCACCAATAATGAGGAGCCACAAGTGTTTTTTAGGGGATTTGGCTGTTTTTAATGGATTTTATCATTTTCTTCTCTTCTGCTTCACTGTGAGTTTTTTCTTTTTAATGTTTGCAGTGTTCCTAACTCATGAAATCCTATCTCCTCTAATTTGCATCATGCTTTGGAAAGTGCGCTGACTTTCTACATGTGTATGTATGTGCTTTTATTTTACACATATTTTTTTAAAATCATGCTCTAAGAGGGAGCCTAAAGGCTTATTACCTATTTATAAAGTACAAGAAATTTAGTGTCTGGATATTTTGACTTCTAATTTGGTTGCCTAGTGATCTTTTCCCACTAAATTCCTCTTTCTTAGCTATGCCCTTGATAGTTCAGTTTGTCAGCAATGTCACCTCCAGATAAATGATAGACATTTATATAAAATGAGGTAAGAAAATGACAAATCTTAGCCAGGGAAAGCTAAATCCTTAGGAAACCGAGCAGAGTGCACAGACTGTCGGACTGTAGACATTTTGCATTTAGCCTGCTATTTAACTATTAATTTCCAATATTAAAAAAAGACAAAACAGGAGAATTTATATTAAAATCTGGGTCTTGAGCTTATCATGAAAAATCGGGCAGTCTAGAAATGCCCACTTCCAAAAAGATGGAATAAATGTACTTTTACCTATTTCTCCCATGAGGTACAGCTAAAGACCCTGTATAATATATATGAAACAACTATAAGAAGAATCTGAAAGGTGGGAATAAGAGGTCGACTAACTAGTGCCCTCAGGACTCAAGGAACAATACTGCGGTGAGTTTCTGATATTTCTTTTGGCCCTATATATCTCAGACTTGGAGCTAAAGACACTGGCAACCCAGACACAGCAATAGACCCCGACAACAAAAGTTCCAACGAAAGTTTGCTTCCTCTAGCCAAAGGACTATGAAAAGGGCAGCATAACGAGAGGAAATGTTTAGATACTAACCATCTCACTCCAGCCAAACAACATAGAAAATTCAGTAGCCCTACTCCTACTTTCACCAGCAAAAGCCAAGTGCAGAGCCTAGATTTCCATGCTGCTGAGGAAGCAACAAGGCATCCCAACCCCAAACAGTGGTTTCAGAGAAGACTAAGAAGGAAGCTAGACATTCATGCTTTTCAGGAAGTCATGAGCCCATCCTTTCCTCAGAGAGAGCCTGGCCTTCCACTCTCACTGGGTGGTAATAAGGTGCCACTCTCCTCTGCTGGGGTGGTATAGGAGGAGGACTAGTGGAGACTCAGGACTTTCATTATCACCCAGTGGAAATGAGTCTTTCTGCCCATGGTTGGTGGCTGTTGGTATCAGTAGACATCATGCGGGGAGGAGTAATGAGGCACTCCTATCCCTACCATTGAGGGAGGTATCAGTGGAGGTCTAGTGGGGAACCAGAACTCCCAACTCCTCCCCTCTCCCAGCTCCTAATAAGGAACTATCTGCCCTTGGGTTTTGGCAAAGACTGAGTAGGGAACCTGAACTTTTATGCCAAACTAGCAATAATGAGGTGGAATCCTTCATCTAACACAGCAGTGTCAGCGGAAACCAACTATAACAGAAGGTTTAAAATAAGTCATAGACTCTCATAATACCCCCAAATGTCCAAACTTTAGAAAAAAACAAAAACCTGTCACTCCAAGCACTAGAAAGGTTTCAAACTGAATGAAAAAAGTTTAATCAAGAGATGCCAACACTGAGAGGACAAAGATGTTAGAACTATTTGACACAGATTTTAAAACAGCCATCATAAAATGCCTCAACAGCAATTATGGACACACTTTTAAAAAATGGAAAGTAGAAAGTCTCATTAAAAAAATAGAAAATCTTAGCAAACAAACAGAAGATACAAAGAAGACTCTGATGGAAATTTTAGAAGTGAAAATTAACATAACTAAAATAAAAAACCTTAATAGATGGGCTCAAGAGAAGAATGAAGAGACAGAAGAAATGATGAGGGAACTTGAACACTGAACAATGGAAATTACCCACTCTATACAGTAGATTAACAAATAGACTAAAGAAGAAAAAACGAACAGAGCCTCAAGGATGTATGGAATGATAGCAAAAGACTTAATGTTTATGCTGTCAGAGTCCCAGAGAAAAAGAAGATGAAAGAGGGGCTGAGAAAGTGCTAAAATAGCAACTGGATACATCCAAATTTGCCAAACACATAAAGCTACGCATTCAAGATGCTGAACAAACCCCAAACAGAATAACTCCAAATGCATCCATTTTAAGATATATCACAGTTAAACTTCTGAAAACTTAAGACAAAGAAAATCTTGAAAGCCGTGAAAGAAGAATGACACCTTACCTACAGGGGAAAGCAATCTGAATGAAAGTAGATTTCTCATCACACCATGGAGGCCAGAAAGAAATGGCACAACATTTTTCAAATGCTGAGAGAAAGGAAGTTTCAACACAGAAAACTAGATCCAGTGAAAATATGCTTCTAGAATGAAGGAGAAAAAATGACATTCTCAGATGGAGGAAAACTAAGAGAAATTATGACCAGCAGACTTATTTTAAATAAATTGCTAAAGAGGTAGTTCTCTAAAACAGAAAGAAAATAATAAAGTAATAAATCTTGGAAATAGTGAAAGAAGAAATAAGAAAAAAAGAAAATACATGGCTAGCAAAAATATTAGTAAAGACAACAGACATTCTCCTTTTGAGTTTTCCAAATTATTTTTAATGGCTGAAGTAAAAAATTATAACACTGTCTGATGAGGTTCTAAATATATGTAGAGGGCACATTTAAGAAATATTATAAATGAGGAGGGTAAAAAGATATAAAGGGAGGTAGGGTTTCCACAATTTACTCTAACTGGTAAAATGGTGAAATCAGTAAACTGTGATAAGATATGTAGGCATAATGTAACAACTAAAAAAGCTATACAAAGAGATGCACTCAAAAACACTATAGATAAATCAAAATGGAGTTCAAAAAATGTTCAATAACCACCAGGAAAGAAGGAAGAAAAAGAGAGAAATGAAAACTAGAGAGAACAAGAGAACAAACAGAAAACAAAGTGTAAAATGTCAGACTTAGGCCCTAAAATAGCAATAATTACGTTAAATGGAAGCAGTCTAAATAAATGAATTAAAAAATAGAGATCTTGAGTGAATTTAAAAATATGACCCAACTCTATTCTGTCAACAAGGAAGTAACTTTAAATATAACAATGTACACATGTTGAGAGTAAAACAAAGGAAAAAGATATATAATGCAAACATTGATAAAAAGAAAGCAGGAATGACTATATGAATATTAGATAAAGTGGACTTCATAGGAAAGAAAATTATCAGAGACAGAGAGGAGCACTATACGATGATGAAAGGACCAATCCTCCAAAAAGAAGTAGCAATTCTAAGTATGTATGTACCAAAAAAAAAAAAAAAAAAAAAAAAACTGCAAAATATATTAAGCCAAAAATAACAGAATTGAAAGGAAAAATAAATAATCTGTAATTACAGTTGGAGATTTCAATGCTGGAGTTTCAACAACTGATAAAATAACAAGACAGAAAATCAAGACGGGTACAGAATCATCTCAAAACACCATCAACCAACAAGACCGATTCAATACTTACAGAATATTCCTCCCAACAACAGAAAATTGTATATCCTTTTTAAGTGCCCATGTAACATATCAAGACAGAACATAGCCTGGATCATAAAACAAACCTCAAAATTTTGGAAGAACTGAATTCATACAGTTCTCTTACCACAATGGAATCAAACTGAATCAGTAACAGAAAGTTGAGAAGGAAATCTCTATAAACATTTGAAAACTAAACAATTTTTCTAAATAATTCATGGGTAAAAGAAGTAGTCTCATGCAAGATCAAAATATACATTAAAGTAAAGGAAAACAGATATATAACATATCAAAATTTGTGAGAAACTGGTAAAGCAGTGTTGAGAGAGAAATTTACAGAGCTAAACACATTCACTGGAAAATAAGAAAAGTCTCAAACCAATAATCCAACTTCTAGATTCTAGAAAAAGAAGGAAAAAGAAAAAAAAAACCTCAAAGTAAAAAGAAGGAAGGGAATAATAAAGAACCATATTAATAAAATTGTACACATAAAAACAATATAGAAAGGCAATGAAACAGGTTGTTTCTTTGAAAAAAAATCAATAAAATTGACAAACTTCTGGCAAGAGTGACAAAGTAAAAAGGAAGACACATGAGATATCACTAGAGACCTTGATGGCATAAACAAGATTCTTAGAGAATAATTCAAAGAAATCTACAAAAGTAAATTTGACAACTAAGATGAAATGCAGCAACAACTCAAAATCCTAAGAATATCACAACTCACCTAATACGAAATAGATCATTTGACTCACCTTGTGACTAACAAGGAAATTTAATTTGTGATTTTAAAGCTCACACACTATACAGACTGCCAACAAACACATGAAAAAATGCTCAACATCATTAATCATTAGAGAAATGCAAATCAAAACTACAATGAGACATCATCTCACACCAGTCAGAATGGCCATCATCAAAAAATCTAGAAACAATAAATGCTGGAGAGGGTGTGGAGAAAAGGGAGCACTCTTGCACTGCTGGTGGGAATGTGAATTGGTACAGCCACTATGGAGAACAGTATGGAGGTTCCTTAAAAAACTAAAATTAGAACTACCATATGACCCAGCAATCCCACTACTGGGAATATACCCTGAGAAAACCATAATTCAAAAAGAGTCATGTACCACAATGTTCATTGCAGCTCTATTTACAATAGCCAGGGGATGGAAACAACCTAAGTGTCCATCATCAGATGAATGGATAAAGAAGATGTGGCACATATATACAATGGAATATTACTCAGCCATAAAAATAAATGAAATTGAGCTATTTATAATGAGGTGGATGGACCTAGAGTCTGTCATACAGAGTGAAGTAAGTCAGAAAGAGAAAGACAAATACCATATGCTAACACATATATATGGAATTTAAGAAAAAAAAAATGTCATGAAGAACCCAGGGGTAAGACAGGAATAAAGACACAGACCCGCTAGAGAATGGACTTGAGGATATGGGGAGGGGGAAGGGTAAGCTGTGACAAAGTGAGAGAGTGGCATGGACATATATACACTACCAAACGTAAAATAGATAGGTAGTGGGAAGCAGCCGCATAGCACAGGGAGATCAGCTTGGTGCTTTGTGACCACCTAGAGGGGTGGGATAGGGAGGGTGGGAGGGAGATGCAAGAGGGAAGAGATATGGGAACATATGTATATGTATAACTGATTCACTTTGTTATAAAGCAGAAACTAACACACCATTGTAAAGCAATTATACTCCAATAAAGATGTAAAAAAAAAAAAAAAGCTCACACACACACAAAATCTCAGACCCAGATGATTTCACTGGAGAATTCCATCAAATGTTTACAGAAGAATTAGCACCAATTCTACAAAATCTCTCCCAGAAAACAGAAGAAGAGGAAGCACTTTATAATTCATTTTATGAAGTTACTTACACTGATACCATAACCAGACAAAGACAGTACCAAAAAACAAACTAAAGACCAATATTTTCCATGAATATAGATGCATAAATTATCATATTAGCAAGTATAAGTCAACAATATATAAAAAATAATTATACATCTTGACCACATAGGGTTTTTTCTGGGTTTGCAAGGATGGCTCAGTATTTTAAAACCAATCAATGTAATCCACCATATTAACAAGCTAAAGAAGAAAAATCAATAAATGTACAAAAAGCATCTGGCAAAAATCTACATCTACTCATGATAAAAACTCTGGAAAAAAATAGTAGAGGGAACTTCCTCAACTTGGTAAAGAGTATCAAAAAAAACAAACAAAAAACCCCTACAGCTAACATTATACTTAATGGTGACAGACTAAACACTTTTCCCTAAGGATGGGAATGAGGCATGGATGTCTGCTCCCATCACATTACTCAACACAGTGTTAGAAATTCTAGTCCACACAATAACACAAGAAAGGGAAATAAAATGCATACAGAGCAGAAAGAAGACACACAACTGTCCCTCTTTATAAATGACATGGCGGTCTATGTAGAGAATCCTAAGAAAACTTGCGGAACTAATATAAGTGAGTTCAGTAAGATTACAGGATACAAGATATAACACGTAAAAATCAACTGCATTTCAGTATACTAGCAAAGAACACATGGATGCCAGAATCCAAAGTACAATGCTATTTATAATTTTCAAAAAAACCCAGAAATACTTAGATGTAAATCTAACAAAATGTGTACAGAAATGGTAAGCTGAAAATGATACAACACTAATGAAAGAAATTAAAAATCTAAATGAATGAAGAGCTATAATTTGTTTATAAATTAGAAGAATCATCATAGTAAAAATACTAATTTTCCCCAAATTGATATATAGATTGAAATTTGTATCAAATTCCAGCAAAACTTTTTATAGACACAGACAAGATTATTCTAAAGTTTATATAGAAAAGGCGGAGGAATTCAAACAGCTGAAACAATTTTTAAAAAGAAGTGGGAGAAATCATTCTACACCATTTTAAGACTTATTATAAAAAGATGTTTGACATCATTAGCCATTAGAGAAACGCAAATTAAAATCACAATGAGATATTATTACAGAATTGTAAGAATGACTAAAATTTAAAAAAAAATAGTGACAACACTAAATACTGACAAAAATATAGAAAAACCCTCACACACTGCTGGCCTAGATGTAAAATGACACAGCCACTTTGGAAAACAGTTGAGCAGTTTTTAAAAACACTAAATGTGAACTGCCATACAACCCAGTACTTGCCCTGCTGGGCACTTACTTATTCCAGAGAAATAAAAACTTGTGTTCACACAAAAACCTATATACAAATGTTTATAGCAGAATGTTTATTCATAAGAGCCCCAAACTGGAAACAACCCAGATGTCTTTCAATGGGTGACTGGTTAAACAAAACGCTGGTGCACCCCTGACAGGAAATACTACTCTGTAATAAAAAGGAATGAACTACTGATATAAAGTAAAATCAGGGTGACTCTCCAGAGAATAATGCTAAGTGAAAACAGCCAATTCCAAAGGTTATCTACTGTATGCTCCATTTATATACTATTCTTGAAATGACAAAATTATAGAAATGAGAACAGACTAATGGTTGCCAGGGAGTAAGGAAAGGATGAAGGTGTGAGGAAAATGAGTATCGCTGTCAAAGGTCAACATGAGGAATCCATGCTGATGACGATGTTCTGTATCTTGGCCGTATCAATGTCAAAATCCTGGTTGCGATGTCAGACTACAGTTATGCAGGATGTTGCTACTGGTGGAAGTTGACTAAAGGTACCACAGTTGTCTCTATGTTACCTCTTGAAATAGTACATGATTCTGCTTATGGTTACATGGTTATAAGAGCTTAATTGAAAAAATTCGAATCAGACAATCCAGCAAACCATCATGAAAACAAACGCCTAATTTGGGAGGTCAATTTTAAACTGAGTTACAGGGACTTCCCTGGCAGTCCAGTGGTTAAGGCTCCATGCTCCCAATGCAGGGCACACAGGTTCAATCCCTGGTTGGGGAACTAAGGTCCCACACGCTGCACAGTGTGACTAAATAAATAAATAAATGTCTTGCTAAAAAAAACAACTGGGTACTATGCTCCAAATTATTATTATTATCAGTAGTAGTAGTAGTAGTAGTAGTAGTAGTAGTAGTAGTAGTAGTATCTTACCTCTCCTTTTGATTTTATAGACAGTCTGCTTCACTTATCTGAAACCCCTGCTTGGCCAATATAGGTCACTATATTCGTGAATTTTGGTACAAAGGAAAAAGAAACAATTTTGTGGCCCCTGGAAAGGATCACAAAGAGCCAGTTACAAGATAAGAAGCAGCATCTGCCAACATATTTTTCTCCTTAAGGCAATTCTAAAATAATAAGATATTAGTCTTAATTTGAATATGGCTAAATATCCATCCTTTACCTAATAAAATGCATGTATTACCTCCTATGGACAAGCACTCTGCCTAGTTGTCCTTGTACGTGAAGGTCAACAATTCACGTGGGGAAATGCAAGTTTAGAGACTGATTTTAAAAAGTAATTAAAATTTCCTTGAAGCAGGAGGAAAGATGGTAACCAAAATTATAAATCTTTTCCCCAAGCCTCTGTCTTTTCCGGCACTGAAAAACGGCCATCACTGGATGGCAATGCTTCTGCCAGCTCGTTACTGCTATGCTGAGGTTTTATTCTGTTACATTCCTCATTCCCTCCCTTGAAGAGTGTTCACACTGCTTTTTTCATCAGTTGCCTAAGTGGGTTCCATCACTTTAGCAGAAGAGACTACAGAGATCTTGCCTGCAAGCCTTTGTCTAATTAACTAATCCTATGAGCTGTAACACTGTTCACTATTAACTTTTCAGATTATCCTACTACTTTAGGGGGTTGATTTGTTAATCACTGACAGCCCATCTGAGATGTGTGTGTGTCTGTGTGTGTCTGTGTGTGTATGTAAATATGTGCATGAATGATGCATAGGTGGATTTTAGGTGTGTCTAATGGAGAGCTACAGTTTCCCCGTGACAACTAATCTTGCAGGCGGTTGTTTAAACGTGCCTCACCCTCATTATTGGTCTTTGATCACACCCTGGGCATTGTTTCACTGTGCTTGAATATCTGTATCTTATAAACTGACTGCAGACCTCTGAGGGGTGTGGTACCAGGAAAGCCAAATGTCCATCTGATTTGGGACTCTGTCAATTCTGAATACACATCAACGTGCCCACATTTTTTCCCCGTTTCAAATTATGATGAATCATGAAAGAAGTTTATCCACAAAGATGTGGGAAAAGAATTAGTGCATGGGAATCCAATACTCTTGTTTCCTAATTTGAGCTGGTGTCACAGATATTTCGGAAATCCAATAAAAAGTTTCATTATATGAGCACGTTTTTCATTTAAAAATATATATTTTTAAAAGCTCAATCTGAAAGCTTCTGTAAAATATCTTTCTTCCTCCTGATAACATGTTAATTGGATTGCCTACTTGTTTCTTAAATAATGCAGGTGTCATGTTTCTATGTTTAAAAAGATGTAATGGATAATGCATGGTCCCTTTATCCTTAATTCCTCTGCAAATTTTGCCTATTACCAAAAGCAGAAACGCTAGCTAAGTCAACCTAAAAACAGTGCATTCACAGATTCCTTTCCTGTGTACTAGAACTCCTCTGTGAAAGCGGTTTATTTTAAAACCTTTAAAGCACCAAATGAAATGCAATACAGGACCCACACATAAAAGAGAGAGGAGGAGGGAGTCCCAGTCTCACTCACTCAGCCTTCCCTACCCCCAGATAGGGCTTTAAAAGACACAGTGTGAAAACCAGACTGTGTCCTGGAAGATTTCCAGTCTCTCCTCTTAGGAACATTTAAGGACAAGTCTGAACATAGATACACTCCAAAATATCTCGAGACAGACTATTCCTGTGACCTCTGAGTGGACCAGGGAAAATCTGGTTTACAAATCTACAAAAGTGGAAGATAGTGCCCTCGTAATTTAATGCACTAGTAAATAAGAGGTCAAAGGCAATTTGCTTTCTGTTCCCCTGTGCTGTTATATTGATATGTCTGGGGATAAAAAGCCAACTCTGGTTAATGTCCAGAGCAAGAAAGGATAAGCAAATTCACAACTGTACCTTGCTCTCTAGCTTCAGAGATACATATTGCTGCTTTCTAGAATCGGTTAGGGTCCCTGGAGCCATTTGTGCAGGAAAAGGTGAAAGCCTTCCCCGGATCTCCTGCCTATAAATTTTACGAATTGTGAAATGCAATGACGTTCCTCTGTGCTAGAAATCCCCGTGAGCTAAAGCCACAGAGGGGCGAGGGGCAAAATATACCCTATAAGTCCAAATGTTTGCCATCATGGTCCAACCCTGTGTGCTTGTGTATATTCTTATTTGCATAGCAATGAGAAGGCAAAAGTCTATGTCAGATTGGTATTTAGTCTAATTCCACGCCTTTTTTTCCCTCTCTCCAGTCCAAACTGTTTAACATTCACAAAAGTCAGCCTGGTTACACCTCCTGCTAAAATTTCAATATGAAATGTGGAAGTTTACTGAAGCCTTTGCCTCCGCAGCTCCGCCTTCCCCACACGCAGGCCCCTCTGCTCGCCTCCTATGCTCCTTTCTGCCACCCGAGATCAGGAGCTGAACAGACGGCTGCACCTTACGCACTGACTAAGTGACCGTAACCACAAAGACAGTCCCTCCCCTGCTCCTCTCCGCCATGCAGAGCTCAGAGAGCCTGCAGCCTCCAAACTTAATGAAGGAAAGTAATAAACACCCGCTTCCCATCCCATTGAGCGTGCCTTCCTGTACATGAGGCAGAAAGCAGCATCAAATAATCATGGGGAGCGGAGGGTATTGGACCACAGGTTTCTAGATGGAATGTGAAAGTCAAAATCATCGTCAAGTCAAGCTCCCACTTAATGAATGCCTACAAAGTGCCAGGCCTTGAGTTAGGCTCCTTACATAGGTTATCACTCATTTTGTAATCCTGTGACATGGGTATCCTTATGCGTGCTTTGGAGATGGGGAAATGGAGATACCAGGAGGTTGTGACTTGCTTACTCCACATACCTAACAAGTGTTCATGCAGAGACTGGGACTGAGAGTTATCCAAGGCCTGCCTTCATTACAAAACTCAATTATCCTATTTCTGGGTATTTATCCAAAGAATATGAAAACACTAATCTGAAGAGATATCTGTACCCCCATGTTCATCCCAGCATGATTTACAATAGCCAAGATATGGAAATGACCTAAGAGCCAATCAATGGAGGAATAAATAAAGAAGATGTGGAATATATATACAATGGAATACTACTCACCCATAAAAAAGATGAAATCTTGCCATTTATGACAACAAGGATGGACCTTGAGGGTATTATGCTAAATGGAATAAGTCAAACCAAGGAAGGCAAATACAGTATGATTTCACTCATATGTGGAATATATAAAATAAACAAACAAACAAAACAAAATGAATGAACAAACCAAACCAAACAAAAACTAACATGTTGACACAGAGAATAGAGTAGTGGTTACCAGAGGGGAAGGGGCTGGGGGAGGGTGAAATGGGTAAAGGGGATCAATTATATGGTAATGGATGAAAAATGCGGGGTAGTGAGAAAAAAATACTAGTAACTCAGAAAAAAAAATACTAGCAACTTAGAAAGTTCTCTTATGTCCCTTTTAGTGATTAGATCTGTAACTGTCTGAGAACCCAGTTCCCCCAGTCCAAGGCGGTTGCCTCACGAAAGCCCCCAACCACATCACAATCCTGATGTACTCAGTAAGGGAAACATCTGATCAACTGGCCAGTACTCTTTTACATCATGAACAATGGAAACAAAGGAGAAAGACGTCGTGAGAAATCTCATGAAGAGATGAGAGGGATAGGCCTCAGTTTCCATACCTGAAAAATGAAGACATGATGCCTACTCTGAAAGGTTAATGTGAGAATGTCAAAGTGGCACATGTGAATCTTCTAATAACAGATGCTCAAATTGTGACAGACCTCACCACCATCACCATCACCCTTATCATGGCCATGAGTCATCAATATCGCCGAGCCATGAAAAATTGCAGTAGCTGTTACCTAGTGATTCCCAAAGTATAAGTCAACTACCACTATTCCAAATAATATCTGTTAGGGTGCTACATTTCTGAGCTCTAAAGGGTTAGCACTGTATCACCTTCTTAAGATGGACACACAGGTACTAATATCCCCATTTGGTATTCAATCTTTGCTGCATGAAAGTTTCACTAATACTGAACATCTGAAACTGAGAATGTTCTAACAACATCACACATTCTTTAGCAAATCAGATGCACTTTGCCCTGTATTTTAAACTGACCATATTAAGTTCGTCACAGAAATAGCACATATGATAAGGAGAAAATGAAATGAAAAGGATTAGTTTGTAATTAACTCACTAACGGTTCAGAAAGGTAGATCCTGGTAAGTGGAAATTCTGTTATTTGCCAAAATTAAGTGTTGGATATAGAAATGTAAGATTTGAGGACTTGGGACGGGTCTAAATTACTCTATATAATAAAGAGAAATGTAGAAATGTCTTAAGGGAGTAGGTGCAGGGACTGGAACCCAGAGGAATTTACACATAATATGAGAAGGATGTAAAAGAGCCATTTTCAGAGGGGCAGAAAGAGAACAGGTGGAGAATGAGGCTAACTACTAGAGACATTTAGAGCAGGATGCTAAAGGGTGATGTCAACTCACTGTGCTCCACCCCTCACCTAAGATAAGATTTGGGGGAGGGGGTTCACAGCACAATCAACATGCATAATTTTTGTTATAAATTTGATTGCATGTGGGTGTGAGAATGGAGGCAATATTTTCTATTATTTTACTGTTATGGGAAAGCAAATAACACTCACTGAAGACAACTTCAGTGGTGACACGGTGCAAGAACTGAGGTGCAAAATCCAGAAAGGGATAATAACAAGGAGAGAATTTCGCTCTGTATCTGAAATGCTTTTTGAGGGCAGGGACCTTGTCTCCTGACAGTGAAGCTATTTCCAGGAGCAGATACATTGCAGAGAACCCACCACTGAAGAACACCCAATAAAGCTATGTTTAAAATACCTGTGCGGGCTTCCCTGGTGGCACAGTGGTTGAGAGTCCGCCTGCCAATGCAGGGGACACGGATTCGTGCCCCAGTCCGGGAAGATCCCACATGCCGCGGAGCGGCTGGGCCCATGAGCCATGGCCGCTGAGCCTGCACATCTGGAGCCTGTGCTCCGCAACGGGAGAGACCACAACAGTGAGAGGCCCGCATATGGCAAAAAATAAATAAATAAATAAATAAAATAAAATAAAATAAAATACCTGTGCATTCACATAGAGGCATCTAAAAAAAACAAAAATGGGAAAAAATATTTGCAAAGTCTTAGGCAATTTTTGTCTTTCTTAGTATTTAATTAACTGCCCTATATTGCTCATGTCTATTGTTAACTTGCAGGATTTACATAAGAATTTTCATACAAATTTTGTGAAGGAGTTCCTCCTGCTTCAAACAAATACAATGTAACTGTTCTCTTTCAAGACAGCTTCTGCTTCCTTAAGTGGAAAACAAAGCATAGATATTGCTAACTGCTTGGAAGATTTTTAGATAGTACTCATAGGAGCTGGACCCTGCCATGAGGTGAAGTCAGATCGGTGGCCTACCTTTACAGCATCGTTCTGTGGCCTATCATGACCACATTTCAAGAATCAACAAACATATCTGTAAAGATCCAGGTAGTAAATTCCCACCCCACCCCCACCCCCACCCCCACCCCGGCCCTGCAACGTAGGATCTATTGCAATTACTCAACTCTGCTATTGTAGCACAAAAGCTGACAGAGAAAATACTTAAATGAATGGGTGTGTTTGTGTGACAATAACACTCTATTTGCAAAAACAGCCTGCAAGCTGGCTTTGACTCTCAGGCCACAGTATGCCAAACCTTCCTTGCTCAGTAGAGATAGCAATCAAAAGCAAGAAGTTTGGAATTCTGGCCAATTATTAGCTTGAAACTCACTATGCCTCACCAAGGATCTCCCAGAGGAAGAGGACTTTCTTACTAGAAATTTTGTAACAATGTTGAATTAACATAAATAAGACATTCCTGATGAACAAGAGTGGGGGGGGGCACTAACTAAAACAACATAACTATAGGCAATTGCTTTTATTTAGAAGTTTGCTGATTTGAAATTGATACTTTTTCTTAGGCTACAAGCCAAAGCTGTGCATCTCTTGAGAAGACAGACATGCAGTTAACTGCTTTTGTAACAGTAAGTTGGAAATTTGACCTTTTTACATAATATGTGTTTAGTTTTTCCCTGACCGCTCCTGCTAATTATTATTTTGCCAATTCTCTTCTGGCATTTAGGTTCGTCAAGTGAGTATTAAAAGCGCCAATGATATCAAATTATTTTTTTTCTTACATCACTCTTTCTCCTGTGTTTATGTCTCTATGTCTTATTTTGCATGTATGAGATAGAAGGCGATAATTCATTTACCAAATGACCAAAAGTGTTGATAGTTCAAGTTTCAAAATCCAGAAGAACACAAACCCCCAGAAAGAAGCTTGTATTCATTCTGGCTGAGAAGGGTATTTACCAAGAAGGAAGGAGCAAGAATTTAGGTAATAGCTTAAGAGTTCATTTATACAGACCTTTATTAAAAGGACTCTTTGTAACCTCTGTTTACTATTGTAGTTTGGTTGTAAATCAGGTAATATGAAAGAGGATTAGAAAATGCAGAGCCCAATAGAAAATTCTGTGCAAAATTAAAGATAACTCAATAACATCAATCTCAAAATTATGTACTTGCATTCCTGAATTTCCTAATGATCCCTCAAGGTATACCATTATATTTTTACAGCCATTAGCACTGCCATTTACCAGAAACATAATGCTTGTAATCATACAAAGGTTCAAGGAAATGAAAGTTTCTCACATTTGCCTACTACCCTCTGTTGTCTAATATAGTATCAAATGTTACAACAGTGTAAACTCTTCCATACTTGTGGATAAAAGCCTCTGCGGGAGACATCTGTGATGAACTGCCTGAAATACAGAGGTAGCTTCTGATTTTTGAGACGGAAATGTTCCCTCCCAAAGCAATTACCAACATCCCTCATGCTATAAAATGTTTGTGTTCTGGTACAACTGCCTGGAAAGTGAATCTGCCTTCTTCCTTGCTTTTGATTATAAAAATGGAGGGTCACTCTTGTGGGGAAAGAATAAAGGCACAAAGAGGTCATCAAAACCCCACTTTCAAAAGACATACACTCTTTAAATCCTGGGAATGGAAAAGAAACCCATGCTTGATAAATTAATATTGGTCTTCAATAGATGTTGCTAGAAACCCTAAGTAGTCAGGACTGTTGGGAACATCAGCTAAGGATCCAAAGCACAAATGACTGAGCAAACAAAAGAAGGGCACACACCAGAATCAAATGTCAGTCAGATTCTATCAAATGCCTTCTCAGATTCCCCAGCAGGATAATGTGCAATTTTCTGTGGGGACTCAAATACCACTTCATAACACTTTATGGAAACAGCAGGATCTTTTAAAAGTAACAGGTTGATTTGGCCAGCAGGACCAGTTGATAACACAGAGCAGAGACAACTCAACATATATTGAGGGATGAAAAAACAGAGTAACACGTTTCCTATAAACCACAATTGAAGAGATTACAGATGGCATTAGACTGTCCTTACTTATAAAAGGTGATTCACATATCATGGGACATTCATGTTTTATGATTTGGCATGAGTTTTATCCCAAATTGTCATTAACCTATGTACCTAGATATCTGCAGTCTTTTATTTACATGAACTGGAAAGGTGTCAATTAATATACCGTGTGAGAGACTATATTTGCTAACTCTTTAAACACCAGTATAAACATTTTATTTAGTTACCCCATCCCCGTTTTACCAATGAGCAATAAAATAAAGAAACTTGGCTTAAGATTACATAAAAGTAGCAGAGGCTGGATGTGAATCCAGATATCTGGTTTTAAACCCAGATTTCACCAACAAATGCTATCTCCTCTTGTTTCTCTTCCATGTCCTCTACTGTTTTTTAATAATGGGTTAAAAATTCTACAGTGTAAAAAATTACCTCAAGTTTTAAGAACTTAGAAATGACTCTATGTCCAGCTACCTCTTTTTATGACTAAATTTTGGAAAATTAAACTTTATTTCCAGTAAGAAGAAACTTGAAAAACAAATGAATGACTTTCCAACTCTTAATCAAGGTTAAATTCCTTGACCTCTCTTTCTGTGTTAACCCCCTTTCCCTTATACCCAAGTGTTTTCATGTGATTTTTTAAAAATTAAATTTGAATTAAAATTCATTCCAGGGGAATTGTGCACCTCTCCTTGAGATGAGTAGTGACCATCTGCACTCTCACAATCATGACAAGTGATCACTGTAATAAGACACTAAAAGGAGAGGCTCAATTGGTTGAAGGAGGAAAAGAGTCAGACATTCCATAACTGGGTCTTGACTTCATTCAGCCTCTACGCTTTTCACTAAACAAGCACTTACTGTGCATTCCAAATAATTAGGAACTCTGCTGAATGTGGTGGATAGAAAACAAATAAGACGGGGACTCTGTTCCAAGCTTCTCACCCACTCCTTGGAAGCCAGACCCAAGCACAGATACTTAATGTACGTTTGTTACAATGTCAGTGCCATGAGCAATGTTATATAATGACCATATTATAAAATTTATCCAATCCCCACTTCTTCAGTTTGATTGGAACAGGGGTGAGCACATAACCCAAGCTAGGCCAATCAGAGTATCCTCTCCAGCAACATGGAAATATCTGGAGGTAAAGAAGGGACTAATTGAAATTGACTACATTTGAGTAGTTGGATCTGTAATGTACAAGCTTGGAAAATGTGAGGTTGGAACCCCCTGCTCATAAAGAGATAAGCAGATGCAGAAGAAATGAGTTTGCAGAGTGAGAGAAGAATAAAGCAGTTACATGGAGATGTAGGATTGAGAGTCCGTATGATTTTCCAGCCACTAGTTCTAGTACCTTCCAAGGCTATGTAGAATTCTATACTCTGATTCACGGAGACATCTCTATACCCTTAGAAAAAAACTTTCCATTTCAGCTTAAACCAACTGGAGATAGTTTCACATATTTGGAACCCAGAAAGCCCAATTTAAAAAGCTACCACCTGAACTTACCTAAGGTAAACTTCCCACCCTGTATCTCCCATCCTAGCACAATATAAGCAAAAAAAACTTTAAAATGGCCATGATGCCCACCTTTCCCTTTGTTTATCCACTCTGGCTACATCTTCTCTGGAAAGACTTTATTATTTTCCTTTGCACTTGGCTCATATAAGAGTTAGCTGTTTCAGATAATAAAATCCTAGACTGAGAAAGCTATTTACCCCATTTTCCGTCTGACCTTGCACATATCTTGGGTATCCAAATGCCTAGGTACAATTTAATGATGCTAACAAGTCTGTCTGCCAGTTTGACTTGCTAAGCACGTGTCGGCAACATTCAATGCCCTAGATGTGTAAACTGCTGAAGAAATAATAGTATTTCAGATGGAAAAAGATCCATGGCCTGGTGACAGAAGTGTAGCTCTCAACTCACTTCAAGTAGGGGAAGACATACAGGAACCATACAGGTAGAAACATCTTGACACAGTGCTTGCTTAGGTCAATTTGGGGAAGATTCCGCAGTGGGATGATTCCCTATCCAAGAAGCCAGTGAAGGCTTCTGTTCCTTTGCAGCTGCCAGAGGGACTGGAGGATGTGACACACACGCCATGGGAAAACAGCCCAGAGTTTAGGAACAAAACACACACTACTCAACTGTCACATTTCCTTAATCACTCATGAATATATTTCCATATGCAGTAACAGCCAAATTATTTCAAGCATGTCCCATCTCATCTACTGCATCAGGATTTACCAAAAAAAAGAAAAAAGAGAGAGGGACAGAGGCAGACAGACAAACAGACAGACAGAGAGAAGCTAGGATGTGAGTGGAGGTGAGGAGAACACATCCCTCGGGCCAGTGGCACAAGTTCATAAATGTAACATTTCCATGCTAGCCCTATAACCATATGCCAATCTTTCCACTGCTTCTGCAAAATAAATAACAATATCTAAAATATAAAAGCACAGTCTCTTCATTTTCAGATCAATCCTTCAGGAAAATCAACCTTTGGGAGAATCTGAGACCTTTAATTTCACATCTAAAATAGTCGCTCTGGCTACTTTTTTATTCTTTTATTTTATTTATTCAGTGTTTGACCTAGTCCCAGCTACCACAGATGCAGTGCAAATGATAGAAATATTTTTTACTCTTCACTGGAAAAAGAGCAGAGTTGCCTAGCATTTCTGAAGGTTTTAAAAATCAAGAGAGCAGACAGCAGAATAGTAAAGGCTGGCATGTAAAAGGGCAGTATAGAAATATTAAAAAATTAGAAACATAGGATTGAAGGAAATTTTATTATTTTAGCATATAGGGAATCGCCAGAATGTAAGTTAAAATCCAAGCAGGATACGTAAAAACTAGTGGGTGGGTGGAATCCACAGTATTCTAGTTTGAGGTGCGAACACTATTAATTCTCTGTCTCAATCTGCTCACTTTTCTCCTGGGATAATATTTAAGAGTTCAGTCTCTGAGTCCATACACATGGTTTTGAATTCCAACTTGAACACCCTATGCTAACCCTGACCCTTGAGCAGAATTCTTAGCCTGTCTTCATCTTTCATTACTCCTCCGTGAACAGAGAGTAATAATCCTCACTTTTCTAGGATAGTACCGTAAGGACTTAGAGTGACCATTCTGTAATACTGATAAAGGAATGTAGTGCCTAACACAGAATAGGCCAAATACATGCCAGCAAGTCTACAATAATTTGTTCGTTTACTTAAAACAAGGCAGAGGGAAGGGAACGTGATCTGGCCAAAGCCCTATAACTGGATTGTAATAGAAGTGTGTTTAGACATAATCATACTCTGGAAGCTTAAACCCTGGCAATATACTTGGAAGGGCTCCCAGAATATCCTCTCAGGTGCGTATTTGAGACCAGAAGGTATATCTCCTTTAACCCCTTTTTCCACCAAGGTTTGTTAAGCAGCTACTGAGTCTACAGCAATTCTGCTCCTTGACCCTCCGTCCCTCTTATCTCCCTTATGCCAGCTTGCCTACCCTCAAGCTGACCAGTGCACACACATTTTATCACTTAGGAAAAGCAATGGAAAGAGTTGGCAAGTATACACTGTTGTTTTCTTGCCCTGTCCTGCTAAGTTGTAACATTTTAGAATCTCACAAAACCATGGATGGCATCCTTCTTTAACTCTCCAGGCAAAGGAAGGAAGGGAGAGAGGGAGGGAGGAAGGAGGGAGGGAGGGAGGGAGGGAGGGAGGGAGGGAGGGAGGGAGGGA